>NC_057801.1:288650841-288678836 GCF_018294505.1 Triticum aestivum
CCCAATTTTGAAATTTAGTCTACTGTGATTTAACTAGTGTGGAATATAAAAGGGGAAAACCATAAGCATTGGGAGTATAGTGTTGAGCGTGCCATGGTGGATCTGAAGGTGCAAACCGGACAAAGGCAACTTCGCAACCAAGACAAGAAATCAGAGTAAAGCAGTGGCGATCTATTTTCTTGCTGCGATAAATAAGTTGAGCAGATACGAAAGAGTACCGCCTCTGGTGCGACGCCGTGTACGCATCTGGTGAGAATTTGACGGTGCTGCGGTAGCGATGGCTGTCGGCGGCGTGGAAGCAGATCTAGGAGGGTAGACGGTGTCGGCGGGGCGCGGTGGACGGGGCGGTCGTAGGAGCGGCGCCGACAAGGTGGACGACGGCGGGGATGAAGCGAGAGGACGGGATGCAAGGATCCCGGTCCGAAGGCGTGGATGAGAGAGGTCGATCTCGTGTAATGGACGGCGGCATCGGGGTATCAGCTCCGGCATGATGGAGGAGGACGGCGGTGGATGGGGTGGCGGACAGCGGCGGGCGGAGGAGGGTGGGGTGGAGAGGGTGTTTTGGCGCCCACGGAGTACGAATGGGGAAAAGGGAGGTAGAGAGGAAGGGGGGACCATGTATTCCGGGCGCGCTTGTCTCAAATGCGAGGAAATTTACAAACTTAGCCCCCATTTCAAATTTCTACTACATCACAACAACATTAGTCAGTTGCGGATAGGACGGTAATCTCGCATACACCGAATATTTGCCAACGAGAGTTTGTTTTTGGCGCCCACCGTGTATCAATATGAATCGGGGAGGGAGTCGATTTCGGCCGAGGGCACACTGTGTTGTGGTGCCCACCGTGTATGAATCCGGGTGAGAGGCGGTTACGTCACATTTGGGTGAAATTACAAACCTACCCCTATCGAAACCTATAGAAATCTAGCAGATAGGCTTTGCGCGGCAGGGATAGGCAGTAGTGATTTCCATCTCGCAGATTTGGGTTTCGGGTGGTTACTGCGACTTTTCCCGCTTCATTCTAATTTGCACAGTGCACGTTTACCGTGCCAACTCAATTCGAATCCCGTTTGTATTCTACTATTTTTTTCGAGCGGGATCCATTTTCAATTGGAATTACATTCTATATACATCATTTTTTACATATACTTTCAAAAGCACAACAAAGAATTCTGCTCCTTTATATGTATAATATGATTTACAAATACAACGATCTCGAAATCTTAAGGTTGAATTTGAAAATTTTTAACCAAATTATGTTCTATTAAATGTATGGATCAGTAATATCTACATATTAAATAACATAGATGTGCGTGAATTCATATGACTATGCATGTTTGATAGATCAATTTTGGTTCGAGTATGGATTACATGTATCATCATCTCGAATTCAAATATTTGAATCCCTTTTTTGTTCACTCCTTTCACGCCCATCTCTCTCGCATGCATGCTCCTTCAGGTAGCCATCACTCTCTTTTCTCTAGCTCACCCGCACGCTCACTTCATGTTTCTCCTATTCTCGCAAACATGGTCTCTCAACGTCTCCCTTGAGAAGTGTCACACTCTCCCTATCATTATACATTACACGGTTTTCATTATCTCTCACGTCTCTACTGTTCTCTGGTATCACTCAGTACCTAAGCTTTCTTTTTCACCACGACACACACAGTCTCCACTCGTCTTTCACTTTGTCTTTCTCTCTATGGGATTCTCTCACACACCCTATATGTCTCTACATATGACTCATACCACTAAAATTACTCTCTCTCCCTCCTGTAGACACAACATTTGTAGCGGTCTCCTTTTCGTCTCCATCCCAGACTAACACCGATCAGACAACCCCGACTACCGTCTCCTCTCTCTCTCATAGACGTACACACACAACTCCTGCTTCCACTCCCCTTCCCGACTACCGTCTCTCTCACACACACACAAAAATCTCACTCTCGCACACCGACTTGTATTTCTCTCACAAACATTTATCGACTAGCTAGCCTCGAGATAGGATTATACACCCGCACACTCATGCTTCCACCATCGCATACATGTCTCCCTCCCGCTCCTTGTATCTATGTAGCTTTTTCTTCCCTTCTTGAGACACGCCCTCTTGATCGTGCACACACACACTATCGCCTCACTTTAAGCTAATACCTATTGCACACACTACTTGCGTCTTTGTCACACATGCACTCCGTCCTCCTCCACTCTCCCTCTCTCTCACACACACATGGGCTTTTTGCAACAACTAGCAAGATGCTCATGCGTTGCACGGAACATCAAGATGCATTTATATGAGTAGTTTATCTTGTGGGGGAAAAGGATGAACAAGGGAAGACCTTATTTGCAAATGTGGAGAGGGGTGTGGGTATCTTTTTGCAAAATTGCCATAGTTTCCTTCCTATCCGTCAGATATAGATCGGACGGCCTATATTGCAGGATGGCAGGCACATGATCATCACCGACAATGCTTTTTATAAGAGTAGGGATAAAAAATAGAGTTGGTGATGATGGTGGGCCTGCCATCCTGCAATGTAGGTCGTCCAATTTATATCTGATGGATAGGAAGGAAAATATGGCAATTTACCCACACTCTTCACCACATTTGAAGATATGGCCTTCCCTCGTTCATCCTTTTCTCCCACAAGATTTTGATGTTCCGTGCAACGCATGGGCATCTTGCTAGTAAGAATAGAAATTAGACATATACCACTTCTCGAATCTTGAAACCAACAACATGCCTCCCTTATCTCATCAAAACCGCCAAAGGAATATATTTTGAGTGAAACATAACATATTTTTAGTGATATACGTATTTCAAAACTAGACTTTTTTTTCTATCAAATTGGTGAATATGTATTAATCTACTTTGATCGTGTGGCAATGCATTGGCACATTGCTAGTAGTTATTATAATTTTTTGGACACCAGACAAATGGTGGAGTACATATACGAAGAGAAGAGGCGCACGCACGCAGTCGGCCTCTCGCTGTCTCGCACACATAAGTGTTATGTAATGGCGACGTTAACAAATAAACCCTAAAACCCTAGGTGCACGATTGCTGCATTCGCGGGTACCGGGTACGTGGTGGAGCACCTTCGTAGGAGTTGATGGTCGGGACCACAGGTGAACAACTTGGAGCGCGGTGGCTCGCCATTTGCCACAGATCGAGTATCCACGTTTAAAATATCTTTTTTTTAGCGGGGTTAAGAGTTCCGATTTTAAATGGCACGTTATAAGTAGTAAGTAGCGTTTAGAACGATTGGTATGGAGCAAAAATGGAATTCATAGTACTACGTACCTCCTTGGCGTATGGTTGTATGTGTTTATGTTACGAGATGTTGAACCTGGTAGTTCTAGGGCAAATACTATGGTTTAGATTTAGATGCTGGTTTTCAGTAATCGGAAGGGGAAACCCTTCTTTGATTAAAAAACTACTACCTCCATTTTGGTTTACTAGTCCCCATCGTACTTTGGGTCAAAGTTTGTCCACGAATTTTACTTGTAAAATGTGAATGGAAAACGAGATTTTGTTATACCCAAAAAAAGGACTGGAGGGAGTGATTGATCTGACACGGACGAGACCTCTCATAGTGCAGGCATTGAACCGACGCGCCAGCCAAGAGGGCCGCGCTCGCTGCAGGCCCGGCTGAGCACGCCTCCTCGCCTCGTGCAACCAGCTTAAGACTGCCCCGCATGCCTTCATTGAATCCACAAGTGTGGCGGCAACACGTCCTTCTGCGAGCCGGCAAGCATTTTAGAACACAAAAAATGACTACAATATAATTAATTTACGCATGGTCTTGACTTGTTGTGCTCGCACTGGTAGCAGGAACTAGTAGAGGTTTTTCTTTATTTATAACTCTCCTCACATTTTTTGGCTTTGAAGTGAATCATGGTTGTGGACATTATGTATGAATGTGCAGATATCTGTGAACATGAGTTTGATGTGGAAGTTGGACTTGGAATGTCGGGCTTGCGCGTGAACTATACCATGTCCAATGCTTCGTCTGTTATTGTTTGGAAAGTAATTGCTATTATTACATGACTCGAAAAAGAACATTTTGTGCCACATCAGTAGATGCACAGACATCACAAGAGGCATGCTGACTGGATAAACATTTGAACCTAGCTATTATGAAGGAAATTTTGTATTGACAACAGTTTTAGATAGCAGGAGATGCCTAGCCTGCTCTACTAGCTTATTTCTGGCTTCTTCCATCTATTCTTTGGCTTGGGTGAAGAGAGCATCTGATTGCTCTTTTCGCTTCTTCAGGAACTCAGCTACATTCTCAAGGGCTGCTGCATGCTTTCTTTCAGCCTTTACTAATGCCACGAGGACACGAACAACTGACGACTCCACCTGGCTTGTGTGTAATCTAGCATCATCTTGGAATTTGCACCTTGTGTCTAATCCAACATCATTAGGGAACTGGCACATTGTGTGTAATCCAGCCTCATTTTGGAAACATGATCTCGAGGTTGACCATACTTCCCTCCTCGCAGGAACTGCATCCTGACATGAAGTTACTTCTTTTTTAGATCAATACTTAGAGAAACCTAGATCCATTTAGTAGAAGCCAGATAAACAGAACTTGGAGAAGTGAATTCAAAAGGAAAAGAAATATAAAAACTGACTACACGGTGAGAACACCCACTTCCTACATCAAGTTAAAAACGAAAGCATTTGGACGATTAAGACTCTTCTTATTACACATCGAAGAATATCACGCTTAAGAGAAACGGAAACTACAACATATACACAACAAAGAACACGAGGCTAAACGAAAGTAATTGAAATTGTGTTACTTACCAAAGATCGTTTTACAGGTTTGGTGCAACTCCTCTTTAACTTGCCACGCTCCTTGAAGATGTCCCAAATATACCGTGTTTGGTCTTCATTGCTCCTCTGCATGTTCACACTTGTGGTTTCAAAATCTCAACATGGCAACAAAAATACTACTAGTAATACTCGCGCATCTTGTGGGCAACATTAAAGCACTCGTCTGCCATGTTAGAGCATCTCCAACAGAATCGCAACGCGCGGTGCTTTAAAAAAGCGTTTATAGTGCTGAGATCGAGAAGTAGATACTAGAGAATAGAGGATAGTTCTCAGCATAGATAGATAAATAAAGATAATTCAACTACTCCTCGTTGTCCGACTCCTCCTCGGTGATGTCCTCCTCCGACGTCTGACTGTAGGCGTGAAGATACCGATCATCGTTGGATTCCCAGGGCGACGCTGCTCCTAGCCTCATGTTAAATTGAGCATCCGCTTTTCTCCTACGCTTGTCCTCGTGATAGGCGGCTCGCTCCGCCCTCCTCTTATCCCTCTCCGCCCTCCTTTGCATGTAGAACTCGCTCTCTTTGATGATGTCCTGCGGGAAGTGTTGGCGCCACAGTGCAATGGCTTCCTCGTCCATCTCGGTGATGCCGAGACGGTGCTCCTGCCTCCGGTTGTCGCGACGATCCTCGTCGGCGCTAAGCCACGGCAGAGGCGCGAGCTCCTGTTCCTGCTCCCGCGTCGGCATGTTGGGGAAGTTCAATGATCTATGAGGCCACCGGAGGCGCCACGCCGCAGCGTTGTATGCGCGGGCGGCCTCGGTGGTGGTGTCGAAATTGCCGAGGCCGAGGCGCATCCCGCGGAACCGGATCTCGGTGGAGAAGTCACAAAAGGGGCGCGCGCGGATGCCGCGGTATCCCCAAGTTTCCCGGTGACGCAGCAGTATGGTGGCGCTGCGGCGGCGAGGCGAAAAAGAGCGGGGAGAGAGCGGTGGCAAGGCACAGAGCAGTGGGAGGGCGTTGGATTTTATAAAGCGCGCCGGACGCCGTGCGCCAAAACTAGCGCACGCCCGGCCACTTTTTCCCGCGCGTGAGCAATCCTTTCCCGACGTCTCTGCGGCACAGAGCAGCATGGTGGCGCTGCGGCGGCGAGGCAAAAAAGAGCGGGGAGAGAGCGGTGGCAAGGCACAGAGCGGTGGGAGGGCGTTGGATTTTATAAAGCGCGTCGGACGCCGCGCGCCAAAACTAGCGCACGCCCGGCCGCTTTTCCTGTGCGCACGCGATCCTTTCCCGACGTCTCTGCTATCTCTACTCTCTTCTCTATGGTTATATTTATTTTATATTTAATATTTAATATTTATCTCTACTTCCTTTACAGTCTACTTTTTTTTCTCCATACTTTTTTTCTAGCAATATAGGCCGTCCGGTTTATATGTGATAGATAGGAAGAAAACAAATGGGAATTTTGCAAAAAGATACCCATACCCCTCTCCAGATTTGCAAATAAGGCCTTCCCTCGTTCATCCTTTTCTCCCACAAGATAAACTACTCATACAAATGCATCTTGATGCGTGCAACGCATGGGCATCTTGCTAGTTCTAAAAACCTTTCCATCATTTGCCACACTGCTGTTGCAGATGAAAAACCTACCCAAGCACAGCGAGATACAGGAGCGGCGCACGATTACAGGCTGATATTTTGTTGGACAATGGAGGCTATAACCAATTACTTTTACGGGAACAATAGCACCCAGGAAAATTGAAGGGTAGGTATGAACAAAATTGGAACTGCACATGTACTGCTAAGTGATTCAATACACACATTACCAATCGAGGAGGAGAATGATGGTCGCGGAGGCCTCTAAGAGTCATGGTCGGCAACAGGAGTCAGTTCATTGTCCACGACAGTGGCACTTCTGCGCTTGGCGTCGGCTTCCGAGAAGCAGACCCGAGACCGTGGAAGACGATGCCGGGGAAGAGGCTCCGTCTACGACGACGACGATGGACCGGCTGCAGTGCGGCGTACGAGGTCGTCGATGAGGCAGTTGCGCTGCGGTGGATGAGTGCGCCGATATAAAGGGGAGGAGCATGAAGGATGCGGTGCCGTGGAGAAGTCTATTTTGCGGTGGGGATAGAAAATGGGGAGTATTCAGGTGTACTACTCTGGGTGCCGGGGTGGGGCTGGCTGGGTAGGGTGAACCTGAAGTTACAAAAACATCCCTCTACCAAGCGTTGTCCGTAGGCCTGTTACGAAGGCTATGATGGTAACTTCCCACTGCTTGAATCAGGGTCGCGGGAGATTTTCCCGCCGACCTCAATATTTTGTGACACTGGACTCCCCGTGTGGGGTGTTGAGTGATTCGGCTAAGTAACTAGCGAGTAGTAGTAGTAAACTCTGCATATTAGGTTTGACCACAATCAAACTTCGTAAAGTTTGACCAAGTTTATATAAAAATATAAAAATGTACCATAACAAATATGTATGATGTGGAAGTACATTCAATAATGAATCTAATGGTATTTATTTGTTATTGTATATGTTAGTATTTTTTGTTATAAGCTTTCTGAGAGTTTACAAAACTTGACTTTGACCAATGCTAATACGCGGACTTAAATAAAAACGAAGGGAGTACACATTTGTTTTCTTAGTTTGTAGTGAACTAATCATTTGTTGAAATTGTGAAATAAATATATTAGGCTATTGACTTCGAATATAATGGTCTATACAATTCAATAGTTACAATCATTGTCGAATCCCAAGATGTATACAAGGTCTATAGTACTTCACAACATGCTCAAACTCACATAATCCCAGTCAAATGAGAATCTAAATGCATTTCATAGTTATTACTTTGTAGGATGCAACAAAAACAACCAAAACTCTACATCAGCCATTATAGAAGCACCATTTTGACATATCCCATTGTGTTAATGAAACGTGCAGAGAGAGCTTTTGAAGATGGAGCAGATAGGGCCGGAAAGATTGTATGTATGTGGACGAGAGAGTAGGAGACAAACCTAACAAGACAGCGAGAGAGGGAGAGAAAGAGAAAGAGAGAGGAATAAGTTAGGTCTGTGAGAAAGATGGCGACATGTAATATACGTAATTCTGTATACGTGGAAGGAGAAGAGACAACATGTTTGATGAGAGAGCTGGAAAACCATGGACGAGAGGGG
Source organism: Triticum aestivum (assembly GCF_018294505.1). Lineage (NCBI taxonomy): Eukaryota > Viridiplantae > Streptophyta > Magnoliopsida > Poales > Poaceae > Triticum > Triticum aestivum. Next base: position 288,658,798 of record NC_057801.1, read on the forward strand.
AAGGATCTCATGGGTTGAGGGATTGACAATTTTGTGTGGGGGGGAGAGGGATTGGTAATTTTGTGCAAGAGAGAGAGAGGGTGGGGGGAGGAGTCAGTCAGCAGTCGTCACATCACCCTGCTTCCAAATGACCCCGCATTCTCTACCGCGGTGTGGTCAATGTCTTCGATCTTCTCGATGCCCTCTTTGAAGATTGAGGTGTTGTGCATGTTGGGTTGCAAAGAAGCACAAGAGAGAGTGTTCGCCGTATAACCTTGGATGGGGATGAATTGTGTGCTTGGGGGAGTGTGTGTGTGTGTTCTGCAGCGTGTGTGTGTGTGTGTGTGTGTGTCAGATATTGAGCGAAAACAAACCTAAGGAGAGAAATGGGTATTCACAAAGAGATTGCGCGGGCCTTGAGGTGGGCATGGGCCGAGTGAGGGTGTCAAAATGTGCACGTTGATGCATATGTTGCATGAGATCATGCGAGGGACGGACGAATCGAGAGAGATGGTTGTTGTGTTACGGATGCTCCTCTCTCTCACACACACACACAAACACACACAGACATACACAGACACACACACACACACACACACAAGTAAACTAGAAGACTGTTCTCTCATGTATACACAACGTATCAGCATCTGTCTATGTCTCACTCATGCATGATCATTTGCACATTCACACCTCTCTATGTCTGTATCACACGCACACCGTCTCCACATTGCCCTTCCGCCACAACACACATATGGACACATACACACGTTCTCTCTCAGTCACACACACAAAATAAGTATTAAAAAAACTAGGGCGCACCTAAAACGTCCAAATCCAAATAAACACAAACTGGAGCCAAATTCAAATATATGGAAATATTGCAGCGTCAAGAACTTTCCCAGGAAAAAAAAGTTGAGTAATATTCGAGGATTGTTTTCACACACACAAAAAGTTTTGGTGGATATCCTTCGAGCGCGACATGGTGACGCACCATTCGATCGACCACGCGGCCGCGGTTCATGCGCTTGCACAGGATTCCGTATCATGGCTGTGGTACTAACTTCAAAAAAAAGCGATGCCTAAGTCTAATGTTTACGTGTACTAGTACGGTTTTCTTTTAAGTTTGACCAACCTCATATAAACTAAAGTAAGCTCCCATACGCGCACTCATCAATATGCCGCCGTCGCCGTTGCGCATGCCGGCGCTCGCCTGCTCCGGCCAACAATTTCTCGCCCATCACCGTCGTGTCGCCGCCTTCCCTGTGCCATGAAGCCGAAGGCTCGCCCGCTCACGTCGTCTGCAGTCCCTCCTCGCCATGCCGACGCGCTGCCAAGCACGTGAGCAGCTGGTGGAGCCACGTCTATGCACATAGCGTATGAAGAGGAGGACGAGCGCGTGCTCCAGCACGCTGGCGAGGAGGAAGTAGCGTGTCATTGTCGTCTGCGCCCGCGCGGAGGAGGCGCGCATGGTGGATGTCGCGGCGGAAGCCGGTCGCGCGCGCGTCGAGCCTGCAAACCGGGTGCGGACGCGGAATCTACCTTTGAGACCTTGAATGCCACGTGGATCCTGCATTCTGAAGGAGCAATTTGGGCCAGTCGACTCATGTGAGATGTTTGATGCAACATGGATGGCTCGAAGGTCTTCTTCCACCTCTTCTGTCATCTTCTTCCTTCGCTCCGTCGAACTTCTTTCACAAATCGACTGACCCAAATTATACTACTAGTACAAACATATTATGTACAGTAGGAACATGAAGGTACGAGCAGTAGTACCAACTGCAAGAAGAATAGTAGTAAGACATAGTACTAGTACTACTCTACGTACTAAATAGTTCAAATAAGGAGAAAGAACATAAACATAGTTCTGATGGGGCCTCAGCACAACACACCCTTGAAAATAAACTAAGCAACTAGTCAGCTTGACACTGCAGTAGAACCAGCATGAGCGATGGCACTGCCACCTACTCGGAGTACGAGTCCACGTCCTCGACTTCGTCCTCGTCCCTCTTCCTATTCCTCTTCGCCAACACTTCTTTGCTTGAACCGGACACTGGGCTTTGCTTCTTCATCCAACCCATGTAGATATTTAAACAAAGGTAGGCATCCATTGCTGCGTACAGGATGTGATCTTCATCTAATATCTTCAACTCCCATGCATGATGAAACTTGTGATGAGGTTTCTTCAGTTTAGTGTACGAAGGATCAATCATGGCTGCTGCCAGGGTCAGCATTGAAGGTTGAGAGGAGGACACCAGGCTTGCCTTCTGGAGATCAACGGGCTGGCCTACAACGAGACCTATCTGACGCATGACTTCTTTGTTGTTCTTAAAGCCTACAGTAATGAATTTCACTCTTTTGTCCTTGAGGAAGTTCTTAAAATCCTGGCACTCAATGTCGGCATGGCATATGTGGTATACCAAGCAAACGTTATGTATGCAAACCTGGATCACGGCGGGCTTCTTCCTCTCTTCGTCTTTTAGATCCGTCTCTCGTCCTAGGACTTTGGTGTACTCAACATCTAGCCCAGCGACCCACTCATCCGTTGAACTGTTGAACATGCGTAGGAAGCGAGCAAGCCATGATTTCACCGTCGCGGATCCATGTGTGTAGATGACGATGAACTGATCGCTGGTGATGGCTCTAACCTGGTACTCAGCGGCAACCATGGAGATTTGGGAGGCCATGGATTTTGGAGGAGGGTTAGGAGAAGTTGAACTGTTGTACCCCGCAAAAACTAGGAGTGAACTAATGTGAAAGGACAGTATGACTAGGAGCGAACTGTTGTGATGTAGAAGTGGGGGACGAGTAGGGCGTGCGAACGGAGTGAGGTTGCTGGCTTGCCCGGTGGATAAACGGCTGCAAGCCCCCAAAGAGTTCTCGAGAACTATGCGGGACCCACTAGATGTCATGTCTACTAGACCCATATCGTAGGCCTGACGGTATAGCTTCTGCCTGTTTGCACGCCATGCCGGCGCGTGGATGTAACTTCACTTAATTCCTTCAACTGTCGCGCCTCCCACGACCTTCGCCTCCCTCGCGCAGTCGCGCCCTTCGAGACTTCGACCGGCTATAAATGAGCAATTTTTTTTGCCTACTCCCGATGCATGATACTCCCTCTGGTCCTTTTTACTCCCGTCAACCGTTTGCAAAGTGTTTGACCAAATATATACTTTTTTTAACATCACCTTATATTAATTAACCAGCCACACCAGTACACTCATTCGATACAATATTCACCACACAGGGCGTTACGTTATTTACAAGAATACCATCTAATCTATTGTCAAAGCTATACTTAGCGATTAAGTGTGCCACCTTCGAGATCTTTGACAATTGAAGATTGTTGATCAACTTCGAGATGCTCAACGCTTTCATCTTCAGGTCACGCATCGCAGACCTGTCATAGTCCCCCAATGCAAGAGACGCTACCACAAAACCGCAATCGATCTCTAAAATTACAGGATTATGAAGAGAAATACCTATGTAGAGACCGGCAATGCAAGCCCTAAGCTCTGCTTCCTCCATGCTTTGACATGCATCAATGAAATCCCACGACCAAATTTATACTAAAAATATCAATATCTACAATACTGATTATAATGAGTATAAGAACTACGTATTATAATGAGTGTAAAAATATTGATTTGACATTGTGAATGTTGATACTCCCTCCGTCTAGGTGAGTAAGTCATCTTAGGCTGTGCACCATGACCAAGGAGGAGGGGAAAACGAGAGACATTAATGTTTATTTTCTAATTAAATAGTATTGCATGCAATGAACTAACCACTGCATGTCATGTTTGATAGTCTCAGGTGATTAAAAGCATGCACACCCTCATCTCTTATTGGTTGATATGTCAAGAAACAAGAAACGAGGTAGAAGTTAATGCACCACGCCTACTCCCTCCATCTAGGTGAGTAAGTCATCTTAGGTTGTGCACCATGACCAAGGAGGAGGGGCAAACGAGAGACCTTAATGTTTATTTGCTAATTAATAGCATTGGATGCAATGAACTAACCACTACATGTCATGCTTGATAGTCTCAAGTCATTAAAATCATGCACACCCCTCGTCTATTATTGGTTGATATGTGAAGAAACAAGAAACGAGGTAGAAGTTAATGCACCGCGCCTATGTGTTTTGGGATTATTTGGTTTTCGTAAGATGACTTACACACCTAGACGGAGGGAGTACGTGTTTTGTGATTATTTGGTTTTCGTAAGATGACTTACGCACCTAGCTATTAGAGTACCACTACCTCCCTTCTAGTTTAAAGGGCTCGACTCAAAAATTTCACCTACTCTTAGCAAGATAGTAGAGGTGGTGGAATAGTTTTTGAAGTCTGCAAAAGTACTCAACTAATGATGTCGTTCTTCACAAAAAATGTGTTTACCAATGCATGCATGAACACTAGTTAGTCTAACCCCCCTCTCTTCTTTAATTCTTTGCCACATCAGCATGTTTGCTATTCCCATGTGCATGATACCAGCTAAGATACCACCATGATGGCGAGCCTTAATCATCACATGCAATAATTTAGTGCACCTTGAAATATGAACATGTGTGGGCCGTGTATGTTTTTAATGACTTGAGACTATACCTAGCTCGGCAAGCAAGATGACTTATTATGCACCATTCCCCATACCTGCAGGAAGCCCGTTTGTCTCCAAATCTTTTCCTCTCCATGTGTGGAAACAATATGCCTGCCAAACTCTCCTTCTCCCTCCGGCGGTCCCACCACTCCACCCCGTGTGAAAAAATCTGCATGCATGACTCTCCTCCCCCACACTCGTCCAATCCGTTGTGACCAGCAATATTTCCACCCCTTCGCTCCCCCGTAATTTACTCCAAAAAATATGCCCATGTAGCTTTTACTTAACTTCAGGTGCATTGGGTCACTGACATACGAGCCTAGCAGTGTACTGGTGCACATGTCAGTGACGCAACTGGACCTGTAGTTAAGTCAGTGCAGCTCAGTCCATATCTTACGTAGGTGTGCCATTGCTCGCTATAAATACTGCGCCTCCCACGACATCGCTATCTCCTCCCCCTCACATTCACGTTCATCGCTATCTCCTCCCCCGCACGTTCATGTTCATCGCTATCTCCTCCCCCTCCCTCTAACATCGACCACCATGGCATCTCCCCTCCCAAGCCCTAGGAGCCCCTCGCTGCACCACGCAGAAGGTCCCGCGTCGTCGTTCCGTTTCTTGCTGCCACAAGTCGAGGAGGACGCGTCGGCGTTCCGCTCCTCGCCGCTACGCGATGCATCACCGTTCCGTTCCTCGCCGCCACTAGTCGAGAAGGACGCATCAGTGTTCCGCTCCTCGCTGCGACGTGACGCATCGCCGTTCCGTTCCTCACCGCCACTAGTCGAGGAGGACGCATCGGCATTCCGCTCCTCGCTGCGACACGTCGAGGTGGACGCGTCGGTGTTCCCAATCTCGCCAGCACATGCGTCGGAGGACGCGTCGGCTCCCCTCTATGAGGAGAACGCCGTGCCGCCCGCCGAGCCCCCAGCCTTGAGGAGCTTTGGAAAGAAATGGATGTCGCCTTGTAGGAGGCTTTGCCTCCATCAGAGCGTGCCAAAATAGAGGCGGAGAAGAAGGCCGAGGAAGAGAAGCGCACCGCACAACAAGCTTTCTGGGAGATCTATGTCGTGTCCGAGAGACTCAAGAATTTGGTTCTTTGGCAGAAGGCTCGTGCGAGGGCCGTGAGGGTGGCAGAGGACGCCCGTGCCGACGCCATGAGTGCAGTCGGGCCCAAGCGCCTCATCTACGCTTGGCGGTACGTGTACCAGGTTCACGCTTCCAGCCAGGAGGAGTACCTATTGGCGCCGGATCACCACACCGGTGAGATCGCGCTCGCCCGCCGGATAGCCGCCAATCAGCACCTCACGAGTTGCGAGGCTGAGGAAGAGGCGTTGTGTCGGCACGTTGGGAAAAGGCCGCGCACCAGGGCACTCGTGGCGCGCCGCAAGCGCTCCTGCGAGCGCCATGGCTTTTAGGAGGAGTATAATTTTTGTTTAGTAAGGCGATCTAATTAGTTTTGGGACGCAAATGATAAATCCCGAACGTTCGGGAATTTTTAGCGTCCTTAATTAAGTATATAAAAGGGAAAGTTTGGAGACGTTGTGTATTATTACGCATTTTGCAAGTACGTGCATATAGCACAAACTTTACTATATACTATCGGACTACACGTCTCTCTCGATATATCCTTGCAGACTATGCTACTCCGTCCGTCCAGGTCAATAAGTCATCTTTGGTTGTGCACGGTGACCAAGAAGGAGGGAAGACTTGTACACCTAGACGAAGGGAGTACTACTATTACTTATGTACGTGCAAATGCACGTTTTAACATTACGATGCAGTTTTTGTAAAAGTAGAAAAATAGCACTAGTCAAGCTTGTGAAACGATTCAATGCAAAACAAATGCAAAAATGCTCGTTTGATTGTTTACTTTTAGCCTCCTTCTCTGTGGTTATTTCTCTATGCACCGTGACCAAGGAGGAGGAGAAAACGAGAAATGTTAATGTTTATTTGCTAATTAATAGTATTGCATGCAGTGAACTAACCACTGCATGTCGTGTTTGATATCTCAAGTCACTAAAAGCATGCACACTCTTTATGTCTTATTGATTGATATGTCAAGAAACAAGAAACGAGGTAGAAGTTAATGCACCGCGCCTAAGTGTTTTGGGATTATTTGGTTTTTGTAAGATGACTTACACACCTAGATGCACCACGCCAAAGTGTTTTGAGTAACGTTTTATCAGTTAAATCTTTGGTCAAAATTTAGCACAAATTACAATGGTGAGGAATAAACCAGGACGGAGTAGTAGTTTAGATGCCCAAATAAATGAGTGAAGCGCCTTATTGTTACTCTCCACTGTGACTAGTCTTGTGGGAAAAGCTGGGGAAGCCGCCAAAAGAAATGGCCCTAGGAGTAGTAGCTAGGGATCGAGTGTGGGAGATGAACTGGAGAAAGTAAATGCAGAGAGATGAAATGCAAAAAAGACGAAGGGATGTGATGGTTGCTTGTCCGTTTATTTTACCAGGCCATTTATTACTGGGAGTGGTTGGGTTTTGTGATATCGGCTTTACTGCTGCTCCACGAGCGGGGTGAGAGGTGAGACTCCCATGCAGCGCCGCCCTCTACACTTGTACTACATCGGTCGTGGTTTATTAGTCCCCCATTGAATTTGACTGAAGATTTAACTGACAAAATGTTAGTGCATGTCAACAAAAACTATATCGTTGGATTCGTATTTGAACATAGTTTTGAATGATATAATTTTAGGTGACATGCAACAGTATTTATCATACTATATATAATGTTAGTTCAATTTTTGGTCATACTAATCTATAGTAGTAAGGTGCCCGTGCGTTGCACCGAAGAGTGAAATGCATTGATCGGGGAGTTGTTTATTTTGACAAAGGTTGTGGGGGTCATCTCATCTGTAACGGGTATCGATAGGTTTCTTCGGATATTATCTCATCTCTAGAGCTCACAAACATCCGTGTGAAATAGATAAAAAGGTATCCTTTGCAAACAAAAGCGTTCAACTATTCAACCTGCATCCAAAACTTGTGAAGAAATAACACTTATTGTGCTTTGCAAGAAATGATCTTTAAGAATTAGTTTTCGAGTATCGATTGTTATACATGTTGGCTACAGATGACATGGCACTTTCTTATAGTCAACAGTTGGCTATACTATTGAGTAATATTAACCATGCCCTTATACACCTAGACGGAGGGATTAAATCAGGATGACTTGCAAGGGGGCAGAGGAGATGTAAGAAATGGTTCATCGTAAGTCTTTCAGGCTAGTCATAGTGGGGAGTAACTTAGACTAGTGTCATGCATATAACACTAGTCTTTGTTACTACCTTCATAGTGCAAAGTAACATACAAGTAGTATCATAGATGATGGCATTTATTACATTATAGACTCATTTTGCTTCGGGTTGCGTTATGTTACAGTAACATATTATGTTACTTCAAACACATTTTTCCTCATTAACTCTATGCCACATAAGCAAACCTATCTTGAAATGCGCTATGTTACTTGCTAAGTTACTCCCACTATGACCAGCCTCACCAGTACTGTAGTAAAAATTCATACATGGAAGATTCTAGACTAAACGATAAATGGATACACTTTTATTCATGCGTGACACTCCAATAGAGCAAGATCATGCATGGAAGTCTCCACATGCTTAGACATCGGATTACATTGAGCGAAGACTAATGATCAACATTTAACTTGATAATGCGTATTTTTTTAGAAGAACAGGGAGGCTCCTCCCCAGTTCCATTATCAAATGAAACCCAAAGTGTCTTACATCAGCTCACTGAGAGGAGCAATTCAAAGGAAGGACTGCGGGCGAAAGCCACTCAAGTTTAACGACAAGCTTACAGAATCAAAAGCGGCAAAGACACGGGCCATAAGCGCCCACACACACACTACATGTTTTCTAAGTGCACTTGATAATGCGTATGTCCAAGTGAACCTCCTTGGAGTTCCCGTGCACCGAGTCGGTGTGTAAAGGATGGAATGGATGCCATGGGTTTTCCAAGTCCACATTGGCGGGATAGTCCCAACTCCTCAGAGTCCAAGTCTGTCCGATGAGGCCGGTTTCGCCGCACGCGCCCGGAGGGGTAGCAACATTGACCACGCACCCGTACATGTGCCTCGTGTCAGTGTCAGCGTCAGCGCCGATGCCCCTGACGCACATTATAGAGACGGGGCGGCGGCCTATGCGGGCCTCGCCGGTGCCCATGATCAAGAGGAAGACGCTGCCTTCCTCCTCCGAGACTAGCAGGTGGCTGTGATCCTCCAGCGACTCCGGCATGGTGAACCGGTAGCACGTGTCGTACTTGATGTTCTCTGCCAAGGGCCAGCAGTGACCGTTGCACGCATCCGTGACGTGATGCACCATGTCCGCCGGCGAGCCACAAAATGGCATCGGGCACTCATAGCAGTGGACGAAGGGCTCCTTGGAGGCATCGACCAGGCCGTCCATGAAACGGGAGTGGCTGTAGGGTACCTTGCGCCAGTTGAATATGTGCGCAAGTTACTACGAGATTTAATCTGAATAAGCACAAAAAAAATCATGACGACTATAACAGAGATGAAACTAATCATGTGGACTTGAATAGTAGTAGGATACAGAGTAGAAACATGAATTCTACCACGATTTTGAACAGGAAGGACAGAAACACATACGGTGCAACGGGAGTAGCACCGTTGGCGTTGAGGTTGTCGCCCATGTAGTTGAGGAAGAGGTTGCCGAGGTCGGGGAAGAAGTCGTCGTCGGTGAAGTCGTGGCTGCCAGCAGTCGCGAGAGGGCGCTCCCCAGATTTCAACAGCGCCCGCCGAATGGAGCGCAGGAGGGAGTGGCTGTAGGGGATGTTGCGGCCGCCGAATGGAGCATAGGAGTAGCACACGAAGCAGTAGATGGTGTCCGTACTAGTACTCCCTAGTCTCTATCTATCTATATCTATATATATCTACTCTTATAGAAAACCGAGTTAGTTATGATGGTTTGCCTGCCATCTTGTAATATAGACCGTCCGATCTGTATCTGACGGATAGAAAGCCAACTATGACAATTTTACAAAAGATACCCGCACCTCTCTCCACATTTACAGATAAGGCCTTACCTCGTGCTCCTCCCTATGTCTCTATCTCTACAAGTACTTTTTTATAACAAATCGAATAGTGTTGCGCAGTCCGCTGCACGCCCGGCTGAACACGCCTCCTCGCCTCCATAATCACCAACTGAGTCTTTTATAGGAGTAGGAGTAGAGAAAGAACTGAGTTGGTGATGAAGGTGTTCCATGCAATGCACGGGCATCTTGCTATTTTTTTGCATATAAGTCCAAACACCACGTAGACACGGTCTTTGAGCACGATTCATAGTCGTTCCACGATCGGGCATCGAAGTTTGTAACTATTTTAGATTAGAATATACTACTCCTCTGGTGCTAGTAGTAGAGCAGAGTCCTACTCTACTACTCTAATCTAGCAAGCTAGGGCATAGTACTGTAGTAGGTACTGTAGGGAGTACCAGTACTGTGATCACTCAAGCAAGTTGTCTGGTATCGATATGACCCTACGCTGCTGGTATGTGTCTCGTAAGTCAAGCGGCATGTTGTAGTCATCATCACCTGTCCATTTCCCGAAGCACATATTCGCTTCTCCATCTTTGTCCGTGCATTATCTCGTCCAAGCTTCCATCCCCGCTAAGGCGCCTCCCCCCTCATCCGAAACCCAAGAACTAACAATGGCAGAACCGAGCAGCGTCCGCCGAAAGAGTGGCTGGAATTCGCTCCCCACAGAGGTAATCAAGCTCATTGTTTCGCGTGTGGACAATCTCAGTACCATGCCGCTCGCCGCGTGCTCGTCAGGGCTGTACCGTTTACTCAAAGCCCTCAGGCCGGAGCTTTTTAAGCCAGCTCCTTGCTTGCTGATGCCGCCTGATCTTTAGAAATGGCATGTCACGCAGCATAACGATCGTAGGGTGGCGAGCATGAATCCCCTTCAGTGTGATCCGATCCCTGTTAGCCTCAGCTACATTAACGATATGTACTGGGTCGGCATGAACACGTCTTGGATGGTGCTCGTCGACGGTCGCGGCAGCTGGATGCTCGTGGAGGTCTACTCCCGGCGATTGATCCCCCTTCCTTCGATTAACACTGCACTGCTTTGTCACCACGGCCTAGAATACTCGGAATCTTACAGTAGCCAACATGATACCAAGTTTGACTTGCTCAAGGTTGTAATCTGCCAAGTGCCCACAAGATCTGGGAATTATAAAGATTTCAGGCTAATTGTGTTCTTCAACCGCAGTCTCGCCTAACTGACAGGTCACTGTGGTAAGTGGATAAATCTGCACGTCCATCGCAGGATCATACATCCTCCATGGTTCTCTGATGTCATTGAACACAAGGGCTTCATTTACGCTGTCGACTCCTTCTATGGCTGGACGTATTGCTGGCCTACTCCAGTCATCGCTACAAATGGCTGTTACAGCAGTATGTTACTTTCCTATGATATCATGATGGCTTGCTTATATTACTATCAACATTTACTGAAAAAATATTCATGTTCATAACATGTTGTTCTTAAGACTGACTAAATCAAGAGCCCTTTTTTATTTTACTCCAACTTGATATGATGTTGTAGGCTGCCTGGTGTCCCTACCCTTCCTAATCCCAGAACCTTTCAAAGAAAAGCGGCATGGCAGTTGCAGGTGGTTCCTGGCTCGATCAGACGATGGCGAAAGATTGATGATCGTTCGCACGTACCGGACGTGTTGTTTCGCGGAATACAATCACAGTCACTGCAAGGTCTTTGAGCAGGATCCCAGCTTCTCTGGGCCTTCAAGAAATTTTGACTGGAGGCTGGTAAGTAGCCTTGGTACACGCTCTCTGTTTGTCAGACTGAATTATCCAATTAACTAGGAGATAACCGACGACAAGGATCATGATGGCAGCGCGGTTTCGTTCATCAGGCAAAACTGTGTGTACACAGTGTACCATGCGTCTCTGCATGCACCATACCCTTATATGTGCCGCCACGCTCTGCAGCCCAAAGTAGGAGAGAGGGTCGCAAGTACCAGACTTCGACCTGTTGGCTGGAGTTTCCCCCTTCAGGCACCCATCTGGTTCAAGCCATCAGCCAATCTCCACAGCTTATATAATAGTAACATCTAACTGAGCCAGTTAGTTAGATGCGTACACTTGGTGTAGTAGGATCTTGATTTAGTTTGATGCATACCCTTGTTCTTTTTTGGTAGCCCTTTTGTAATGATGGCTAATGTTTGGTTTGGAAGAGAGAGCTGCATCTTCACTCTTCTGGCCTGCTTACTTCTTCTGTTGCACCCCTAGCCCTGGTTGCTGCTGCTGCTATTTTCAATGTACAATCAGTAGTATATTTCGTCTGTTGGTTGAATATAAATGTGTTGTTGGAATGACAAACACAATGTTTTGGAAGTCGTTGCACGGTTCGATCCTTTAGTGCCCCTTACCGTACGTAGCTCATACTATTTTTCGTACGGAACACATTTTCCACTTGTTGATAACATGCAGCCCACTGATGAAGGCCCAATAGAGAAGCCCATAATTAACTGGAAGGGAGGCTCTCACATGAATCCGGCCCAGGTACATGCTCACGGTCCCCTAAACATAAATAAGTAAATAAATAAATAAAGCTAAATGCTCATGCACCAGTATTTTGGGAAAATAGGTAGCCCAGTATTTCTTTTTGAAGAATACCCAAGCTAGGCCTATTTGTTTTCTCCGAATGACTGGGCTGCAAATCTTTCAAGACAAGCAAATGGGATATTAGTTTTTTTTGAATTTTGTTCTTCACTGATATCTTATACGTATTTCATTAGATTTAACATGACATAGTACTAACTTATTTTTAAAATTGTTTTAGTATGGCTATTAATTTTTGGATTAAGAATATTTCGTTCCACAACAAAAATTTCCCACATATTTAGTTAATTTTTTGACCCTGATACTGACCAAAAAATGGCCGGCAATTCTAAAAATGGAAAACGGGCTGCAATAAATTCCATATGAATTAGAAAATGAGTAAAAATTATAAAAATAATAGAAAATGGGCTGTACACGCCACAGATTTCGAGGCTGACTTGTTTACGCAAGGCTTTGTCAATGAACACACGATTCTAGCCGCCGTGCTTCTTCAATCTCCGATCTTCCTGCTCCAGCCGCCTAAACTAGCGCCGGTGGTACTGCCTGCTCCCTCCTCTTGTGGCCCGTTGTGATGCCGCGTAGGCTTCCCCGGCCCACCCTACTCCCTCTGCTGGCATGGCCGCACGCAATTAACTGCCTCCTTATTACGTGAAAAAAATGATTCCTCCCACTAACATCTGGGGTGCACCGGTTGGGGCTGACCTGTGGGCCTACTACGTTGACGCGTACGTAGGGCTTGTCAACTTAGTCAACAAACGATTCTAGCAGCAGTAACCGTTGGATTTGAATTGAACGGTCTGGCTGCTTCTTCAATCGCTGCTCTTCTTGCACCAGCCGCACAAACCAGCGCCGGGGAGACCGCGTGCTCCTGCCTCCAGTGGCCGGCTGTGCTGCCGTTGAGGCCTCATCGCCCCCTACTACTCCCACCGCTAGCCAGGCCTTGCGGCGACGACAGCCTCATACCATAGCTAGACCAGTGAACCCTCGTACTCCTCTCCACGTGGGCATCCACTGCCGCGTCTTCCCCGGCTCCGCGTCGTCCCCTTCCTAGGCCTCGCCGTCGTCCACCGCCTTGGTGCTCTCGACGCAGCGTGGTCAATGTGGTCAACGACATTCCATCGGGAGAGTACTGTACGTGTAGAGGCTGACAGCTGGGTCCATGGCCACAACCCAGTTTTTTTGTGATTTGCCAAGTAAGTCGCTTTGTCAGGCCTGTTGGGCTGCAAATCTTCCAAGACGAGGAGAGCTTTCATTCGGCTGGCCGAGAAAATGGCCCATCAGTAATGAGAAATGAGTTGTACATTTTTAAAACACATCAAACCGGCAATTAGTTTCAAATATCTTTTTTTTCATTTTGAGATTTTAAATTACATTAATTTTTATGCGTGGAGAATTTGTTGGATTTTATATTGATATATATTTATTTTTAAAATCGGTTTGAATGTGAGTCGAATTTTCGGGATTAAAAACAGTTCGGACCGCACCAAAATATGCAAAATTTCATATAAGTTTTTAACCGTGGCCACAATATGGGCTGTAATGCTAACAAAAAGAATACGGGGTCCAAAAAAACCTTAAGAATTAGCAAATGGGTTGTAAATTATTAAAAATAATGGCAGATGGGGTGTATGCTGTTTTCCACAGATTTGAGGCTTTCCTAAAAAAAGGTTGACGCACAAGCAGTGACTGTTGGATCTCTGATCTTCCTGCTCCAGCCGCTCAAACAAGCGCCGGCGGGACTGCCTGCTCCCTCCTCCCCGCTGCCGGCTCTGACAGCTCGGACCCACCAGCTATATCTTCGTATGCAAAGAAGTGCCTCCTTATTACACAAAAAAATGAATAATCCCCCTGTTAGCTGGGACCCAGTATAGTGGCAGGCTGACTTGTGGGCCTACTAACTTGACAGGGACGGAGGGCTTTGTCAACTTAGTCAATATGCATGATTCTAGCTCCAGTGACCGTACGATGTCCATCCAATGGCCATAGTGCTTCTTCAACCTCTGGTCTTCTTGCTCCAGCCGCCCAAACCAGCGTCGGTCGTGCCTCGTGCTCCTGCCTCCCGTGGCCGGCTACGATGCGGTGGAGGCCTCACCGCCCCTACTACTCCCCCCACTGGCCAGGCCATCCCTCTACTCACCCACACCCCCTGTTATTCTGCGACGACGACAGCCTCACACTGCAGCGAACCAGTGAACCCTCGTACTCCTCTACACGTGGGCATCCACTGCCGCGTCTTCCCCCGCTCCGCGTCGTCCCCTTCCTAGGCCTCGCCGTCATCCACCGCCCTGGTGCTCTCAGCGTGGCGTGGTCAAGGAACGACTTCCATTGAACGTGGACTGTACGTGGAGAGGCTGATAGCTGGGTCCACGGCCGCAGCAAGGAAGTGTCTCCTTATTACGTGCAAAATAATTATTCCTCCACCTGATAGTGGGGACCCACTGGACGGACCACCATATTTCACGAAAAAACGTTTCCCCCTGACTGCTGGGACCCACCAGCTACACCTTCGCACGCAAGGAAGTGTATCCGGGAAAAAAATGATTCGCCTCCCTGACTGCTGGGACCCACCAGCTACATATTTGCACGCAAGGAAGTGCGTTCAGGCAGAAAAAAAATGATTCGCCCCCTGACTGTTGGGACCCACCAGCTACATCTTCGCATTCAAGGAAGTGCCTGACAGTTGGGACCCACCTGGTCGAAGCGTACATAGCGTTGTCATTCTGGTCGCGAACGTGTACGTACATATATACTGGTGGATGTAGAGGCGCGCACATGTCGTAGTAGAGGCGCGCACGTAGCATGTACACGTACGTACAGCGGCGAGGGTGCAAGAAAGAAAATACGGCCATGTACGTACATACGGGCAGGGTCTCTAACGCCTATCGCGCATACGTACATGGCTGGGTCGGAACGGAGAAACAGCATCGTCGTCGTGTTCATGGGGAGCTAACCGGCTGGGTCGGAACGGAATGCGTGGTCGCGTTCATCGGGAGGGCTTGGACGGAATAGGCGATGGAAACGAGGCCTGGCGTACCGCACAACGGAAGAAACGTCCTTGTGTTCGACCGGCCATGTTCGAAACGGGGTCCTGTTGATCGGGAGGGGCCTGGCATACCGCAAAACAGAGGAAACAGACCTCCTACGATCGAAACGGGGGTCCTATTGTATAACGCCCCGGATTTGATGCGTCAGGTGTCCTCTAGTTATTCGCAGTCGTTGCCATGTCATTTGCTTGCATGTTGCATTTTGCCATGTCATCATGTGCATCTCATTTTGCATACGTGTTCGTCTCATG
Organism: Triticum aestivum; assembly: GCF_018294505.1. Taxonomy (NCBI): domain Eukaryota; kingdom Viridiplantae; phylum Streptophyta; class Magnoliopsida; order Poales; family Poaceae; genus Triticum; species Triticum aestivum. Next base: position 288,674,306 of record NC_057801.1, read on the forward strand.
CATCCGAGCTTTTCCCCCGTTGTCCATTTTGCAATCCGGCACTCCTATGCCCTCCGGCGCTCCCCTTTTGTCTCCTGTTGTGAGGGGGTGTTAAACATTCTCAGAATGGTCCGTGATTTTCCAAGCGGCCTTGGTATAGCACCGGTAGACTGCCTATCAAGTTTCATGCCATTTGGAGGTCGTTTGATACTCCAACGGTTAACCGGGTAACCGCAAAGCCCTCTTTTGTGTGCAGCCCAACACCCCTCCAAAGTTGCCAAATAACCCATCCAAACCCCCTCCATGCTCTCGGTCGTTCGATCACGATCGTGTGGGTGAAAGCCGCTCTCCATTTGGAGTCTCCTAGCTCCCTCTACCTATAAATATGTGCCCCTCCCCGAAATCTCGCGCATATGAAACCCTAGCAAACTCCTACCCGCGCCGCCGAACATGTCCGCCTCCGCGCCGGACGCGTCCACCATCCGCCGCAGCCTCCATGCCCCTGCGCCGCCGGAGCTCTGCTCCTTCGCCGCATTCCCGGTGGACCAGATCCACCGGGTTCCCAATCTAAACGCGCGTGCACCCCCGTCCCGGATCCCGCCGTCCCGCGTTGACTTTGTCCCGCGAGGTGATTTTCGTCTAAACCCTGAAAATGTTGCATTATGTTAGCATGTTCATCGCATCATAACTCCATGCATACTGCTCCGTTTTTTGCGTGTATATATAAAAATGTTCATCATGAGATTCTCTACATTTAATTCCATTGTGTCATGCTTGTTTGAGATCATCTTGATGCCTGAATCATCGTTGCAAGAGTGTTATATGATGTTAACTGTTGTTTGTTAATAGAACTCGGTGATTTGTCATTTTCGTTGCATTTGATGTGTGCATCCTATGAGCATGAGCTCTACATGTCTTTTGTACTACATCATGTCATCTTTAAAGGGGTGCTTGTCTTGTATTTTTGTGAGTCTTGTAGTGAGTGCATCAAGCTTTTTAAGTAGGGTACTTGATGTTGCTCTTTTGCTAGTCTGAATCTGCTATATCATGTTGCTACGTAAACCTACTGCTACAAGTCTTTCTATGCATAATCTGGAGATGTTCACTAAGGATTATTTGTTATAAATGTCATGCTATATCCATCCATGCCCCTGGTTGAATTTATAGCCTGATGTAGCTTGTTGTTATCTTGCTCTCAAATTGCTAAATAATGTTGCTGTCAGCCTGTTAACATTAAGCTCAGTTTTGCCATGAGCTTTGCTAGTGATCCATGCGCCCTATGAACTTTCTTTTGACATGCTTAGATTCATAAACATGTCTTCTTGTTATTGGTCACCTTTCCATGCCATGTATTGCTCTGTGGTGAATGGTAGAAGCTCACCAACATGCCTACTTATTGTTGTTCCTGCCATGTCTGAATCTGTCATATCATTTGTCATGTTTACATGGGTGCCATCATATCTTCTGTGCCTTTTCAGCTCATGATCAGTAAGGAACATTTGTTCTATGCAATTAGTACATTCATGCTATGCCTTTGTTTGCCATGATAAGTTCATGTAACATGTTTTTTGATAGCTCTAAACATTGCAACCTGATGTTATTTCTGCTAAGTCTGAAACTGTTATTATTTGCAATATTTCCATGTCCTTTTGAGCATGTTGTAGTGGTTTCTGGAGTTAGCTCAGTGTTCATGTTTTGTAGTGCTTTACCTGTACTTCATGCCCATGCCTTTTGTTATTACGTTGAGGTGCTGTAGCATATTGTTTTGATGCTTGCTATATGCCTAGTTGCTGTTTTCGACAGCTTGTCCTTTAAACTTGTATAGAGTGTATGTGTTGAACCCTTGCTCCGTTTTGAGTGTGCTCTATATGAAACTTGCTTGATTTTGCATGTATTTTCATATTATCACGTTGCATCCTTGTTTTGAGGTGTTTTCTTGATGTTTGGATGCATTTTGCATCAAAGCCATGTTTGACTTGTTTTGCTCATATCTTCTAGGCCGTAGCTCCGATTTAAATGAACTTTATATGTAACTTGACTAGAATTTCATGTAGATCATCTTAGTGCATCTTAAATTGCTGTTTAAAAACTTGAACATAAGGTTTATTCAGTTCTATACCAACTTTGAAACTTGCATATGAGGACTTACCGGAATTGTTATATGTTGTTTCCGGCCTCATTTAAACTTGCCATGTGTTGTTCTTGTTTGCATCATCTCTTACCATGACTAGATTCATGTCGCCTTGACATTAATCATACTTGGTTGAGCATCATGCCTTGTTCATGTGTGGTGTGCTTCTTCTCGATAGTTCCCGTTTTGTTGCGATCGTGAGGATTCATTCGTCTACGCTTGGTTCGTCTTCATCCGTTTGTCTTCTTCATGGACTCGTTCTTCTTCCTAGCGGAATTTCAGGCAAGATGACTGTTTTCTTGGATCTCATTACTATCATTGCTATGATAGTTGCTTCGTTCTATTGCTATGTTGCGCTACCTATCACTTGCTCCTCAAGCCTCCCAAATTGCCATGTCAACCTCTAACCTTTTTCACCCTTCCTAGCAAACCGTTGCTTGGCTATGTTACCGCTTTGCTCAACCCCTCTTATAGCGTTGTTAGTTGCAGGTGAAGTTGAAGATTGCCCCATGATGGACAGGATTATGTTGGGATATCACAATATCTCTTATTTAATTAATGCATCTATATACTTGGTAAAGGGTGGAAGACTCGGCCTTATGCCTCCTGTTTTGTTCCACTCTTGCCGCCCTAGGTTTCGTCATACCGGTGTTATGTTCCCGGATTTTGCGTTCCTTACGCGGTTGGGTGATTTATGGGACCCCCTTGACAGTTCGCTTTGAATAAAACTCCTCCAGCAAGGCCCAACCTTGGTTTTACCATTTGCCTCACCTAGCCTTTTTTCCCTTGGGTTTTCGGAGCCCGAGGGTCATCTCTTTTTACCCCCCCGGGCCAGCGCTCGTCGTGAGTGTTGGTCCAACCTGTCAGCCGCCGGTGGCCACCAGGGGAAACTCTGGGATGGCCTACCGGAAGTTTGGACAATCCGGTGTGCCCTGAGAACGAGATATGTGCAGCTCCTATCAGGATTTGTCGGCACATTCGGGCGGCTTTGCTGGTCTTATTTTACCATCGTCGAAAAGTCTTGTAAACCGGGATTCCGAGGCTGATCGGGTCTTCCTGGGAGAAGGTATATCCTTCGTTGATCGCGAGAGCTTATCATGGGCTAAATTGGGACACCCCTGCAGGGTATAAACTTTCAAAAGCCGTGCCCGCGGTTATGGGCACATGAGAATTTGTTAATGTCCGGTTGTAGATAACTTGACACCAGATCCGAGTTAAAACGCATCAACCGCGTGTGTAGCCGTGATGGTGTATTTTCAGCGGAGTCCGGGAAGTGAACACGGTTTCTGGGTTATGTTTGACGTAAGTAGGAGTTCAGGATCACCTCTTGATCATTGCTAACTTCACGACCGTTCCTTTGCTTCTCTTCTCGCTCTTATTTGCGTATGTTAGCCACCATACTTGCTTAGCCGCTGCTGCAACCTCACCACTTTAGCCCTTCCTTTCCCATTAAGCTTTGTTGGTCTTCATACCCATGGTAATGGGATTGCTGAGTCCTCGTGGCTCATAGATTACTACAACAACAGTTGCAGGTGTAGGTTATGCGATGATCATGACGCAAGAGCAATGTTTGCTTGTTTTGGAGTTCTTCTTCTGCTTCTTCTTTGATCAGGGGATAGGTTCCAGGTCGGCAGCCTGGGCTAGCAGGGTGGATGTCGTTTGAGTTTATGTTTGTGTTTCATCTGTAGTCGGATGTTGCTCTTATGTATGATGTATTGATGTATTCCGGTGGCATTTGTATGCCTTGTATGTATCCCCATCTATTATGTAATGTTGATGTAATGATATCCACCTTGCAAAAGCATATCAATATGCGGTTCTATCCTTGGTGGGACCTTCGAGTCTCTTAAGGATAGTATCGCATATTGGGCGTGACAAGTTGGTATCAGAGCCTCGACCGACCTTAGGAGCCCCCTTGATTGATCGTGTAGTTTGGCCGTTGTTGAGTATAGAAAAAAACTATTTTGAGTTTTAGGATTATATATATCGGAGAGTAGGAACTCTTTTTACTCCTCAGCCCCTTCATCGCTCTGGTGAGGAATCTTGACATAGGTGTTTTGAATTACTTCTCTTCCCCTTCAAATTTTCTTTAGGATCACGCAGTTGGTTTTTCGGTCATTGGTTCTGAGCTCTTTTATCCGGTGCATTTCTCGTCAAGTTGACTCGAGCCTCTTCATCTTTGCCAAGTTCAATCCTCAGTTCGCTCTCAATGAAGTTATTTCCCCATCCTCAGTTGTTTTCTTTCCCACCCGCCCACCCCTTTTCTTCGTGGAACCGGAGTCCGTAATCGAGTATCCGTCCTACTCGTGCGAAGTCTTTACTTTCTTTCCTTAATGATTTCAACCGGTGTTTTCTCTTCAAGATATTCGTCGGTTCCCCCTTCCAAGTTGCCTTTGTTTTTCCCGCCCTCCCACCCTCTTC
>NC_057801.1:288679159-288685056 GCF_018294505.1 Triticum aestivum
GTGTGGAGCCTCTTCAGTCTTTTGTCAATTATTTCAACCGGTGAGTTCTCATCTCATTCGTCATTCTTCATCCCTTTCTTTTTCTGGTGCACTCAATTCAAGTTTTTTTCCGGGTTGATCACATTCTTTTCCTTGGATAAAGTGTTCTCCTTGCTCATTGCCTCTCGCCAGTTTATCCTTCCGTAGTGTTCAAGACATCTCAGGAGATTCGTCTATGTTCGAATTAATTCCAGGTTGTCACCTCATTCAAATATTCCAATTGTTCCGGTGCATCACCTATCTCTTCAGCAAACCTTTCCAACGTTGTTTTCTTTTAAAGGGCCCTAACCCACACGTCTTTTCCCAGGATCTTACCTAACTCTTATAATTCTCCCGGGGTTATTCTCAAATTCTTTTCAAGTGTGATGTAAGAATGAATTTCATCAGTCACATGCCTTTTCAAGATCGATTTTAATTATTTTCATCTTTGGTTCAACCCTTCCTCTTTGTTTTTCATTCTCCCGGAGTATCTCAGTAATTTTGGTGGTGTTTCTCATCATCATTTAAAGACCGAAGAAGAGTTTTTCCTCTAAATCTTGTCTGTTCTCTCGAAGATTCGTGGTTCTAGCTTCATATTATCCTCTCAAATTATTCCATTTGTCAAATATTTCTTTTTCTCACCTATCCGGAGTATTTTAGGAGTTGATTTCTGTTTCGCTTCACCGGAGGCCATCATTCCAGTTATTGTTCTCTAGTTATCCCGGTGCTTCGTTCAAGTGTTCTTTAATCAGCTCATGATCTCTTTGTTCTTTTGCATCCAAATCCCCTCTATCATATTGGTTCTTCTAATTCTTCCCGGTGATTCATTCTCTTTCACCAGTCATTTTCAAATTCTTATGGTGGTTCATTCAAATTCTTTTCCTTTGTCATCATATTAATCCATTCGTTCTTTTCAATCCTACCGGTGGTTCATGAAGACCTTCTCAAGTTTGCGATATGTCACTTCTCAATCCTTTTTCAAGAAGAATAAGTAGTATGCAAAATCCATTGCTTGTCATCAGTTTAATTTGATGAAGGATAAGCATACAATAAATCTTATTCTTATTTCATCCAAGCGAGTAATCCCTTCCTTTAGAGTTTGTTCATGATGAGTAAATTCTAGTTTTAAGTGTTTTCAGCTTTTCTTTTCCGGAGTTCAAATTCCCTCGGCTATTTTGTCAGAACCTCCATCTAAATCACCACAAGGCTCATCTTATTCTTTCTTCCTTCATTCTATCTCATCATCCTTTTGTCACCGGAGTGCTTCATGGTGGCTCTTCATGATTTAATTCATTCTTCAAGTGTTCATCAAGATTCTTGTTGGTGGAGAAATTCAAGTATCTTTTCTTCTTGCATCTCGAAGTGCAATTAATTCCCCATATTCTTTTGAAGTGGAGTTTTGCATATCTTCGTTCTTCTCAGTTATTCAGACATTGGTTGTGGTATAATTTCACCTCAAGTTTTGAGTTGTTTTTTATAAGTCCACAACAAGCTCATTCTTTCATTCTTGATTTTCTTAACAACTCCGTTCAACCCTTCTTTCTAAGTTCTTTTCATTCCATTCTTTCAATTATTCCGGAGGCACTGTGTTGTTCATCTCGTCAAGTGTCATCCCATCTTGCGTAGTTCATGTTCTAATCCTTCCATTTTCAGCCGGAGTGCTGCCTAAATTCTTTCAGTCTTATTCGTTTCTTATCTCATTTTAACCGGAAAGGTTTCATAGTCTATCTGATTTCGTTAACTTTCGATTCTCGTCATTCTTGTCGTTCCTCTCTTCTTCTCGAGTGCTCTCGATTCTTTGCTTCTTCTCTTGAGTTCTTGTTTCACCTCATCCATTTTCCCTTCCGTCTCGGTCCTAAGATCTCGGGACGAGATCTCTTGTTAGTGGAGGAGTGTTGTAACGCCGCGAATTCGATGCGCCAGGTGTCCTCCAGTTATTCGCTGTCGTTGACATGTCATTTTCTTGCGTGTTGCATTTTGCTGTGTCATCATGTGCATGTCATTTTGCATACGTGTTCGTCTCATGCATTTGAGCTTTTTCCCCGTTGTCCGTTTTGCAATCCGGCACTCCTATGCCCTCCGGCGTTCCCCTTTTGTCTCCTGTTGTGAGAGGGTGTTAAACATTCTCGGAATGGTCCATGATTTTCCAAGCGGCCTTGGTATAGCACCGGTAGACCGCCTGTCAGGTTTCGTGCCATTTGGAGGTCGTTTGATACTCCAACGGTTAACTAGCTAACCGGAAAGCCCTCTTTTGTGTGCAGTCCAACACCCCTCCAAAGTGGCCCAATAACCCATCCAAACCCCCTCCATGCTCTCGGTCGTTCGATCATGATCGTGTGGGAGAAAACCTCTCTCCATTTGGAGTCTCCTAGCTCCCTCTACCTAAAAATATGTGCCCCACCCTGAAATCTCGCGCAGATGAAACCCTAGCAAATGTCAGGACCCCGACTCGATGTCACATTGATCTAGCCAGTAACACCTCATATCACCTTGCGGCCTCACGCACGGTATCCCCACGGGTGTCGCCTTACCTTTGCCCGGGACCGTTTGCGCCTTTTGGCTCACGTATATGATAGTGTCGCTAGCATCCATATGATAAGGAGCCCGGGCTGACATGACTAGTCGTAAACCCAAAGTGGCACAGACTTACAGGGACAGGCATCCATGACCCAGCTTCAAACGTGTCGGTCATCAGCAAGTGGGTCCGGGCTGTAGCACTGGGCTAGCAGGACTCCGGTAAACCGGGCTGTAGCGGGCTAACAGGACTCCAGTACTCAATGCGTGACATTTCCCCGAAGGGACAGACACAGGAACGAAGAACGACACATGCCGGCCAGCCTAAGTGTTCCAGAGCAGTAGCAAGCTACCATGGCTCAGCGGTAACACTAGGAGACATTTCCCGGTAAGAGAGGCTACTAAACATAAACAACTAGATAGTCAGATCCCACACATACCAAGCATTTCAATCATACACACAATATGCTCAATATGTGCAAATACAACGAAGCATCACAACATGACTCTACGACACAAGTACTTTATTTAAGGCTCAGGGACCCATACATAACATACACAAAGGAACGGGCCTCACGACCCAACATTCAAGTCATACAGTCATACAAACCAGCAGCGGAAGTAACTTGTCTGAGTACAGACAACTAGTAAAATGAAAGAGGCTTGGAAAGCCTAACTATACTACGTGGTCCTTCATAAGCTCAGGATCACCACCTGGGCCTTTAGCCTACTCGTTGATGTCAACGTCTACGTAGAACCCATCAGAAGGGGTTGCAGCGTCTTCTGAAAAATGTAAATTACAGCAACATGAGTACAAAGGTACTCAGCAAGACTTACATCAGATCCTACATACATGCACATTGTCAAGAAGGGTTGGTGGAGTTATTGCAGCAAGCCAGCTTTGACTCTTGGCTAGACTATCCTACGATACTCCAACTTGAAATGGTTTTGCGCACACGAGTCCACTACCCACCACTTCAATACACTACCGAGGATCCGCCTCCGTCTTCCTACGGAAGAGCCATCCTCGGCACTCACACTTATCTTGAGGCTTTTAGTAGTTTCCATTTACTTGTCTATGAACTGTATAGGCAACCAAGTAGTCCTTTACCGCGGACGCGGCTATTCGAATAGATCATGTTAACCCTGCAGGGGTGTACTTCTTCATACACGCTCTCACCACTTACCGTCGTTTACACGACATGTACTCGGCAACCTTCAAGTGGAAGCCCAACGTGGGTGTCGGCCACGACCTACCTAATCACTTAAGCCTCCAGTCCAGGTTTATCGCCTATTCAGGTTCCATCCGCAGGGAGTCCGGCCGAGGTTTCCCATACGGCCCCGAACGATGTGAACAGGGTTCCCGAGATACCTAACGGGTATTCGGTACACCCGGCCACGTACCTACCGCATCTCAGCCCACCCCTACGGTCAGCGCTGTCCACGGCCTCCAGTAGGCTACAAACACCAGAAACTACTTGCAACTCCTAGACGGAGAACTAGGGTGAATAAGAAGCCGAGAGGGTCCATTGGTTTCGGGCCCAATGCATGGTAGTAGCTGATTCTTAAATCACACATACAGATCTCAGTGCTTAAGGTCGACTTCAATGAAACAACCCACCATGTACTCCTACATGGCCTCTCATCGACACCTTTACCAAATCGTGTTCACCACACCACTCTCATTACCGACATAATCATTTCACTCTAGCCCATCACCCAGATGAACCAGACCTGACCCGACTCTAAGCATAGCAGGCATAGCAAGGTAGGAACAACACATACATATGGCTCAATCAACTCCTACACATGCTAGTGGGTTTCATCTAGTTACTGTGGCAATGGCTGGTTATGCAGAGGAAATGGGTTCAACTACTGTAGCACACAGCAGTTTGAATCGCGTTGTCTTAATGCAGTAAAAGAGAGCAGGAGCGAGAACATGGGATTGTATCGATATGATCAAATGGTTGGTTGTTTGCCTGATGGTTCGATGCACTGATACGGCTCTTCGTTAGGGTAATCACGGTACTCCTCGGAGGCAGAACCTGTCGCAAAGGACACCGATACACAACCATCACCAAACAATGTGCAACAATATGATGCATGCATGAAACATGGCAATATGGGTGTGTTGGGCTAATGCAACTAAAACCAGAAGGGTTTGAACCAATTTGAATCAAAGATTCAAATTTCAAACTCAAACATGGCCTTTTAAAGTGCTTTTCCTTGTTCTGCATTAAACATCAAGTTAACTTGTTTAGTCATGCATGAAAATAGTACAGATGGATAGATTGGATTTTTCTGATCATTTTTCATATATAATTTGTTTGATTTGGAGTTACAGAATAAAAGTTATGAATTTTTGAAGTTTAAATTATATTCTGGAATTTCCTGATTAAATTTAAATCCAGAAATATATATATATTGCGCCAGCATGACGTCAGCACGACGTCAGCGGTCAACTGCGGCTGGCTGGGGTCAAACCTGACGTGTGGGGTCCACACGTCAGTGACAGGGGGGTTTAACAGAGGTTAGTTTAATCCTAATTAAGAGTTAGTGGCGCTGGGGCCCATTGGTCAGTGTCAGGGGGGTTAATTAACAGTGATTAGCACTAAGCTAACCACCTGGCCGACGGGGCCCACGCGTCAGTGACTCTGGGGGGGTCAAACCCCAGGTCGGACAAGTCAAACCCGCCGGCGGTTAGTCGCCGGTGAGGTCCGCGGCGTACATGTGCCCCGGGTTTCCTCTGTGGTGCTCCAAACGGCGTGCGGCTAGGTGCGTTGGAAAGCTAGCTCGATGGCGCGTCGGGCGGTGGCCGTGGCTGGGCCTGGGGTGGCCGGAGTCGACGGCGGCGAGCTCGGATGCGGCCGCCGGGGTTCGGTCGTGCACGGAAACGTGGTTGGAGCTCGAAGGCGAGCGAAGCAAGGCGCTAGGGATGCTCTACGGGGCCTTACGAACTTGTTGGACTCGCCGGGGTGACCAAATGGTCACCGGAGCTGCGTCGACGGCGAGCTCGGTGACGGCGGAGGTTCGGCCGTGGTGGGAAATGGAGTTACGGCGCGGGAACAAGGGGGAGAAGAGAGGGAAACGGTGGCGGAGCTCACCGCGGTTCCAGCGGGCGTCGAAGCGGGCTCGGGGACGCACTGGAGACGGCGAATCGACGGCGATGGTGGACGGAGCCCGAGGACGAGGACGATGGCGACGGCGGCTCCACAGGGCGTCCGGCGTCTTGTGGCTTGACGGAGAGCTTCAGGGCGAGGGGGCGGAGCTCCGGCGCGAGTCGGGGAGGCGAGGGGAGGCCGGTAGCGGCGGCTATGGCGAACGGCGGCGATGGGTGCGTTCGGACACGGGAGAGAGAGAGCGAG
>NC_057801.1:288685275-288695385 GCF_018294505.1 Triticum aestivum
GGGCGTGGCGTCGTTCCAGGGCATCCAGACAAGGAGGGGAGAGGCAGGCAGGCAGGCGAGCTGGTGGCGTGGCGCGGTGGCGCGCGCGCGCGCCGGCCACGCTCCCCTCCCTCTGTCGAGGACGAAGACGACAGAGGAGGAGGCCGGCTGGGCCGCCTGCTGGCTGGGCCGGCCAGCTACTGCTGGGCTGCACAGGGAGGAGCCCCAGGTAAGCTTCTCCTTCTTTTATTTATTTTTGTTTTCTAATTTCTGTCATTTGTTTTGATTTAAATAAAATATTAAATCATTTTATTACCTTATGCCAATTTTTGCAGGAGCTAGATATATTAATCCAGAGCTCCCCAACAGGTGGCATAATTTTTGGACATATATTAATATATATAACTAATATATTTCCAATGCAAATATTTATGCATTAATTCCAAATGCCCAAAATAAATACCTATGAGCTCTTAAAAATATTGGTTTGATTTTTATCTCTGTCCAATATTTTCAGAGAGCAACATGAGCATTTTCTTGGACCCTTTTGGAGAAATTTTTATTTGGGTCATTTTCAAAATGATTCTGAGGGTTTCACAAATCCCCATTTCAAGTTTCTGACGAAAGAGTAAACATGATGCAACACTCTAATGCATGACTAGCTAGGGTGTGACAACTCACCCCCACTCAAAAGAATCTCGTCCCGAGATTTGGGTTCCTCCGGGAAGAAGGCGGGATACTCGAGTCGAAGACGATCCTCCCTTTCCCAAGTTGCTTCATCCTCGGAATGGTGCGACCATTGTACTTTGAGAAACTTGATATTATGACGTCGGGTGGTACGTTCGGCCTGATCGAGGATACGAATGGGGTACTCTCGATATGTAAGATTATCTTGGAGATCAAGCGTTTCGTGGTCCACTCCACGGATAGGATCCGAGAAGCAACGCCTGAGTTGAGAAACGTGGAAGACATCGTGGACTCTAGAGAGGTGCGGAGGTAGTTCCAACTGGTAGGCAACTTCTCCTCGTTTGGCGAGAATGCGAAAAGGTCCAATGTAACGAGGAGCCAATTTGCCTTTGATACCAAAACGATGGGTTCCCTTCAGAGGGGTGACCCGAAGATAAGCCTTCTCGTCAACCTCGAAAGTCATAGCCTTATGTTTTCGGTCATATTGACTCTTTTGACGAGATTGGGCTGTTTTCAACTTTTCACGAACGATGCGAACTTGCTCTTCTGCTTCCTAAATCATATCCGGGCCAAAGAATTGTCTTTCCCCGGTTTCTGACCAGTTAAGGGGTGTTCGACACCGTCGTCCATAGAGAACTTCAAAAGGGGCTTTACCCAAGCTAGATTGATAGTTGTTGTTGTAAGCGAATTCGGCAAATGGAAGGCACTTCTCCCAGTCCATTCCGAATGAGATAACAGAGGCTCGAAGCATGTCTTCTAGAATCTGGTTGACGCGTTCCACTTGACCACTCGACTGAGGGTGGAAGGCGGTGCTAAAGGAGAGACGGGTCCCCATAGCATTTTGGAAGCTTTCCCAAAATCGAGAGGTGAAAAGACTTCCTCGATCCGAGTTAATTTCCAAAGGAACACCATGGAGAGACACTATCCGGGAGATGTATAAGTCTGCCAGCTGACTAGCGGTTATACTCTCACGAACAGGTAGGAAATGGGCTACTTTGGAAAGACGATCGACAATGACGAAGATAGCATTATTCCCTCTCTTGGTCCTGGGAAAACCGGTAATGAAATCCATACCAATTTTATCCCATTTCCATTCAGGAATAGCTAAGGGTTGAAGGGTGCCAGCAGGCCGTTGATGCTCTGCTTTTACACGGCGACAGACGTCGCAATTAGCAATATACTGAGCAATTTCTCTCTTCATCCTAGTCCACCAGAACCTCTGGCGTAGGTCCTGATACATCTTAGTACTACCGGGATGAATGGAGAGAGGAGATTCATGAGCTTCCTTAAGGATCAATCGCCTCAGGTTTCGCACTTTGGGAACCACTAGTTGATTCCCGAAGTATACGACCCCTTGATCATTAATGGAGAAGCAATTCGCAATTCCTTTCTGGATGTTTCTCTTGATGCGGGAAATTACCGGATCTACCTTCTGTGCTTTGATAATCTGATCCGTAAGGGTAGGTTTTGCCACCAAGGTGGAAAGAAAACCTTGAGGAACAATGTGAAGGTTAAGCTTCCGAAATTCCTCATGGAGCAGCGGTTGACTTTGTTGTAACATCAGGTTGTTACAATAAGATTTACGACTTAGCGCATCAGCCATGACGTTGGCTTTCCCTGGGGTGTAGGTTATTCCTAAGTCGAAGTCTGTGATCAACTCAACCCAACGTCTTTGCCTGAGATTCAGATCCGGTTGGGTGAAAATGTACTTCAGACTTTGGTGATCAGTGAATATTTCGCAACGGTTACCGAGGAGGTAATGTCGCCAGGTCTTGAGTGCATAGACTACGGCTGCAAGCTCTAGATCATGAGTAGGATAATTCTCCTCATGTGGGTGCAATTGCCGTGAAGCGTAGGCAATTACGTGTCGATCTTGCATGAGAATGCAACCTAGTCCTTGTCGCGAGGCGTCGCAGTAGATAACAAAGTCCTTGGAGAAGTCTGGCGGTACCAGTACGGGAGCAGAGGTCAGGCGTCTTTTCAGTTCCTGAAAGCTGTGCTCACATTGTGGAGTCCATTCGAACTTCTTATCTTTATTGAGGAGTTCGGTTAGAGGTTTAGCAACCTTGGAGAAGTTCTCGACAAAGCGACGACAATAGCTCGCTAAGCCCAGAAAACTCCGAACTTGCTTGACCGATTCAGGTGGAGTCCAATTAAGGATGGCTTGAACTCGCTCAGGGTTAACAGCAATACCTTTACCAGATATTACATGACCCAGATAGGTCACTTCTGACAACCAGAATTCACATTTAGAAAATTTGGCATAAAGGCGATGCTCTCGAAGTTTCTTCAACACTAGCCTTAGATGTTCGGCATGTTCCTCCTCGTTCTTGGAGTAGATGAGTATATCATCGAGGTAAACCACGACGAATTTATCCAAATACTCCATGAACATTGAGTTCATTAACCGAGAAAAGGTGGCTGGAGCGTTGGTTAAACCGAAGGACATGACGGTGTACTCGTATTGGCCATAACGAGTAACAAAGGCCGTTTTAGGAATGTCCCCGTTTCTGATTTTGATTTGATGGTAGCCCAACCTCAAATCCATCTTGGAGAAGACTGAGGATCCAGCGAGCTGATCATACAGGTCGTTGATCCTGGGAAGCGGATATTTGTTCTTGATTGTGACCAAATTAATAGGTCGGTAATCTACAACCATCCGGTCCGTACCATCCTTCTTCTTGACGAATAGGACGGGGAAAGCCCACGGAGATGAACTAGGGCGGATGAAACCCTTTTTCAAGGACTCATCGAGTTGTTTCTTAAGCTCGGCTAGTTCTAGTGGTGCCATCTTATAAGGTCTTCTAGCAATCGGAACGGTTCCTGGAATGAGGTCTATTACGAACTCAACATCTCTGTCAGGTGGAACACCTGGCAATTCCTCTGGGAAGACATCCGGGAAGTCACGGACTACCGGAACGTCCTCAAGGTCTGGCAAAGGGCTGGCGTTAAGAGAATATAACTGTCGCTTGGCTATTCGGGTCAAGATATTGACTATCTTCCCCGAAGGATGGGTGAGTTGAACAGTCCTAGAGAAGCAATCAATTTTGGCTTGATGAGCTGACATCCAGTCCATACCCAAAATGATATTAATATCTGAAAATTTAAGGGCTATCAACGATGCAAGGAAAACAAGTCTGTCGACTTGGATTTCATTTCCATAACTTACCCTAGAGGTCTGCCATCTAGAACCAGGAGTAGAAATTTCCATAGTGGATGGCATGTCACAGAATGCGGTGTTATGCAAACGAGCATAGTTTTCAGATATAAATGAATGGGAGGCTCCTGTATCGAAAAGAACAGATGCCGGGTGGCAATTAACAAGAAGCGTACCGAGAACGACGTTGGGATCCTCTTGAGCTTCTTCGGCAGAGATACAGTTGACATGGCCACGTGAGGCGGTGGCCGGCTTGGCGTGGAACACTTTCCCTGTCGGCTTGCCACGGCCAACAACTTTAGCAGACTGGTTGGGGTTGGTCTGGGGACACTCACGCATATAGTGGCCAGATTCCCCACACTTGAAACAAGTCACGGAACTGGTACGTGGAGGAGCATTGTTGGTTGGACCCCCATAGGGCTTGGCCGGTGCAGACTGTTGAACAGGGCGAGGCGCCTGGAAAGATGGCCTCGGTGTGAACCTGGGTGGCAGGGCGGTGTTGGGCACCCACACGCGGCGCTTCTGAGGACCAGCACCGGATGAGGAACCCATGTCACGGCCATGCTTGCGTGTTGCGTCATAGTCAGTCTGACCAGTTTCAGCACTGATGGCTTTGTTGACAAGTTTCTGAAAAGATGTGCACTCATGCAGACGGAGGTCGCGGCGAAGCTCAGGACTAAGTCCTTTACGGAACCTTGCTTGCTTCTTGGCATCAGTAGAAACTTCCTCAGTTGCATATCGTGCGAGGTTACCAAACTCCCTGCTTTAAGCGTCCACAGAAAGTCGGCCCTGAGTGAAACTGCAAAATTCCTCACGTTTACGGTCCATGAGACCCTCCGGAATGTGATGTTCACGGAAAGCCTCACTGAATTCAGCCCAAGTAGTGACATGGCCCGCTGGGCGCATAGCTCCATAATTCTCCCACCATAGACTGGCGGGGCCTTCAAGATGATAAGCAGCAAAGGTGACCTTGTCAGCCTCAGCTACTAGCGCGGAACACAGCTTGTGAGAGATACTGCGAAGCCAGTCATCAGCGTCGAGAGGCTCGACGGAGTGGTGGAACGTGGGTGGATGTAATTTGATAAAATCACCGAGTGACACCACGTTAGTCCTCTGATGGTGTGCCGTGTTCTGTTCAATACGCTCCAACAAACGGCTGGTCTCCCGCTTGTTTCTCTCAGCTTCCATCATAACCTCGGCTAGGGAAGGAGGATGAGGCAGATTTGCATCCCTGACTTCACTGCCTTCGGCCTGCTCTTGAGGAGCAGGGTTAGTGCGCGTGTTGACCATCCTAGGTAAACAAGACAATGATTTAATCAGGATGATAAAATTCCGACATAGGATACAAAATGTAAGGAATAACTCGAAATGCAGGATGATCATCTGTATGACATGGTAAATACAGAAACTGCTTCTTTATTCCATCGTCATACACACCATACAGGGTTTAGTACAAGACCAAACAAAGTACTATTACGGTGATAAGAGGATTACATCTCATCGGAGGCATCCCAAGCTCCTATACATTATTTTTCTACACCTCCGGAAAGAGTACAAACTAGGTCATATCCCACGAGTCACGCGGGACGATAGACGACACAGCTAGTGCGAACTAGTGATACAACCACTAACTCAGACTGATCCGTAGTAGTCCTCGTAGAAGTCACCTCCATAGCCTGGAAGCTCAACATGATCATCCGGAAACAGACGATCTCGCGGAGCTTGTGGACCATAGGGGCTAGGATGAGGCCTTGGACCAACAGACGGTGGCCTGCGGGGACCGCGAGGTGGGGTGATGCCTCCTACATCACGCCAACCCATCACGTCTGGCAGAGCAGATCTCACAGGATAGAGATCGCGCATATCCGAATATCCAGCTTGCACCGCCGGTGCGAACCGAGTCAATGTGGCCCAGTGGTCAGCACGGGTATTGAAGAGCTCTAACCTCAAGGCCCGATTTTCACAGTCCTTATCCTCGAGCATCTCAGCAGTGGTGCGAGTCCGTGAATCCTCCTGGGTGGGGTCAGCGTAGATAGCCTGGAGATACCCTTGTGCTCCGGGAAGTGATCCTGGCATATACCGGAAATCAGAGTCCCGAAATAGACCAGACCTGACTCGCATGATGGTCATCATAGAGTAGGCGGCGTCCTGCACAGCCATCTCAATAGTAACCCCGAGTCCATAGGAGCAGTGAAGGGGCTTGGTGGATCCAGGATAAGATGGAAATATCCTGACAGTGCAGAGATACTAGCTTTGATTGAAGTCCCGAAATTGCTCTTCGACCGTGTACTCAGGATACCAACGGTATCCAGCCTCAGTCATTACCCTGACCAACATGGCAGTATGGCCGGGTACATCTAGGCATCGAGTCAGGCGAACCACTTGATTGAGGTCGCGAGTGGCCATCTGAAAGCACAATCATAATGCAAAGGCATTAGAATTTCTAGCAAAATTTCGGCCGCATAACAGCTGTAAATGCTCAAGAAGGATTTTGAGACATTTGACAAAGAATTTCATACACACTCAACATCATCATATCAAGTTCTGAGTCCATCCTAGCAACATAATGTGGTAATAGGATTGAACTAGGCTTGTATCCATCAAACCTATAAGGTACTACTGATTAGTAACGCGTGATCCTGATAGAGAGAATAGATCCTAATTCCTTAACCCTCGGTGGAAGAATAGACTGACTCAGATCAGAATGTCATTAGATGAAGGAGTAAAAAGAGCCTTACGTTCCAACCCACAAACAATTCCCCTACATATAACTAAAGAACTTCTAGACTCAACATCGACCAGTTTGGCTTGGAGAACCTACAGGCAGTCCGGCTCTGATGCCAACGCTGTCAGGACCCCGACTTGATGTCACATTGATCTAGCCAGTAACACCTCATATCACCTTGCGGCCTCACGCACGGTATCCCCATGGGTGTCGCCTTACCTTTGCCCGGGACCGTTTGCGCCTTTTGGCTCACGTATATGATAGTGTCGCTAGCATCCATATGATAAGGAGCCCGGGCTGACATGACTAGTCGTAAACCCAAAGTGGCACAGACTTACAGGGACAGGCATCCATGACCCAGCTTCGAACGTGTCGGTCATCAGCAAGTGGGTCCGGGCTGTAGCACTGGGCTAGCAGGACTCCGGTAAACCGGGCTATAGCAGGCTAACAGGACTCCGGTACTCAATGCGTGACATTTCCCCGAAGGGACAGACACAGGAACGAAGAAGGACACATGCCGGCCAGCCTAAGTGTTCCAGAGCAGTAGCAAGCTACCATGGCTCAGCGGTAACACTAGGAGACATTTCCCGGTAAGAGAGGCTACTAAAGATAAACAACTAGATAGTCAGATCCCACACATACCAAGCATTTCAATCATACACACAATATGCTCGATATCTGCAAATACAACGAAGCATCACAACATGACTCTACGACACAAGTACTTTATTTAAGGCTCAGGGACCCATACATAACATACACAAAGGAACGGGCCTCACGACCCAACATTCAAGTCATACAGTCATACAAACCAGCAACGGAAGTAACTTGTCTGAGTACAGACAACTAGTAAAATGAAAGAGGCTTGGAAAGCCTAACTATACTACGTGGTCCTTCATAAGCTCAGGATCACCACCTGGGCCTTTAGCCTACTCGTTGATGTCAACGTCTACGTAGAACCCATCAGAAGGGGTTGCAGCGTCTTCTGAAAAATGTAAATTACAGCAACATGAGTACAAAGGTACTCAGCAAGACTTACATCAGATCCTACATACATGCACATTGTCAAGAAGGGTTGGTGGAGTTATTGCAGCAAGCCAGCTTTGACTCTTGGCTAGACTATCCTACGATACTCCAACTTGAAATGGTTTTGCGCACACGAGTCCACTACCCACCACTTCAATACACTACCGAGGATCCGCCTCCGTCTTCCTACGGAAGAGCCATCCTCGGCACTCACACTTATCTTGAGGCTTTTAGTAGTTTCCATTTACTTGTCTATGAACTGTATAGGCAACCAAGTAGTCCTTTACCGCGGACGCGGCTATTCGAATAGATCATGTTAACCCTGCAGGGGTGTACTTCTTCATACACGCTCTCACCACTTACCGTCGTTTACACGACATGTACTCGGCAACCTTCAAGCGGAAGCCCAACGTGGGTATCGGCCACGACCTACCTAATCACTTAAGCCTCCAGTCCAAGTTTATCGCCTATTCAGGTTCCATCCGCAGGGAGTCCGGCCGAGGTTTCCCATACGGCCCCGAACGATGTGAACAGGGTTCCCGAGATACCTAACGGGTATTCGGTACACCCGGACACGTACCTACCGCATCACAGCCCACCCCTACGATCAGCGCTGTCCACGGCCTCCAGTAGGCTACAAACACCAGAAACTACTTGCAACTCCTGGACGGAGAACTAGGGTGAATAAGAAGCCGAGAGGGTCCATTGGTTTCGGGCCCAATGCATGGTAGTAGCTGATTCTTAAATCACACATACAGATCTCAGTGCTTAAGGTCGGCTTCAATGAAACAACCCACCATGTACTCCTACATGGCCTCTCATCGATACCTTTACCAAATCGTGTTCACCACACCACTCTCATTACCGACATAATCATTTCACTCTAGCCCATCACCCAGATGAACCAGACCTGACCCGACTCTAAGCATAGCAGGCATAGCAAGGTAGGAACAACACATACATATGGCTCAATCAATTCCTACACATGCTAGTGGGTTTCATCTAGTTACTGTGGCAATGACAGGTTATGCAGAGGAAATGGGTTCAACTACCGTAGCACACAGCAGTTTGAATCGCGTTGTCTTAATGCAGTAAAAGAGAGCAGGAGCGAGAACATGGGATTGTATCGATATGATCAAATGGTTGGTTGCTTGCCTGATGGTTCGATGCACTGATACGGTTCTTCGTTAGGGTAATCACGGTACTCCTCGGAGGCAGAACCTGTCGCAAAGGACACCGATACACAACCATCACCAAACAATGTGCAACAATATGATGCATGCATGAAACATGGCAATATGAGTGTGTTGGGCTAATGCAACTAAAACCAGAAGGGTTTGAACCAATTTGAATCAAAGATTCAAATTTCAAACTCAAACATGGCCTTTTAAAGTGCTTTTCCTTGTTCTGCATTAAACATCAAGTTAACTTGTTTAGTCATGCATGAAAATAGTACAGATGGATAGATTGGATTTTTCTGATCATTTTTCATATATAATTTGTCTGATTTGGAGTTACAGAATAAAAGTTATGAATTTTTGAAGTTTAAATTATATTCTGGAATTTCCTGATTAAATTTAAATCCAGAAATATATATATATTGCGCCAGCATGACGTCAGCGGTCAACTGCGGCTGGCTGGGGTCAAACCTGACGTGTGGGGTCCACACGTCAGTGACAGGGGGTTTAACAGAGGTTAGTTTAATCCTAATTAAGAGTTAGTGGCGTTGGGGCCCACTGGTCAGTGTCAGGGGGGTTAATTAACAGTGATTAGCACTAAGCTAACCACCTGGCCGACGGGGCCCATGCGTCAGTGACTCTGGGGGGGTCAAACCCCAGGTCGGACAAGTCAAACCCGCCGGCGGTTAGTCGCCGGCGAGGTCCGCGGCGTACATGTGCCCCGGGTTTCCTCTGTGGTGCTCCAAACGGCGTGCGGCTAGGTGCGTTGGAAAGCTAGCTCGATGGCGCGTCGGGCGGTGGCCGTGGCTGGGCCTGGGGTGGCCGGAGTCGACGGCGGCGAGCTCGGCTACGGCCGCCGGGGTTCGGTCTCGCACGGAAACGTGGTTGGAGCTCGAAGGCGAGCGAAGCAAGGCGCTAGGGATGCTCTACGGGGCCTTACGAACTTGTTGGACTCGCCGGGGTGACCAAATGGTCACCGGAGCTGCGTCGACGGCGAGCTCGGCGGCGGCGGAGGTTCGGCCGTGGTGGGAAACGGAGTTACGGCGCGGGAACGAGGGGGAGAAGAGAGGGAAACGGTGGCGGAGCTCACCGCGGTTGCAGCGGGCGTCGAAGCGGGCTCTGGGACGCACTGGAGACGGCGAATCGACGGCGATGGTGGTCGGAGCCCGAGGAGGAGGACGATGGCGACGGCGGCTCCACAGGGCCTCCGGCGTCTTGTGGCTTGACGGAGAGCTTCAGGGCGAGGGGCGGAGCTCCGGTGCGAGTCAGGGAGGCGAGGGGAGGCCGGTAGCGGCGGCTATGGCGAACGGCGGCGATGGGTGCGTTCGGACACGGGAGAGAGAGAGCGAGGGAGAGGA
>NC_057801.1:288695595-288715016 GCF_018294505.1 Triticum aestivum
CGTGGCGTCGTTCCAGGGCATCCAGACGAGGAGGGGAGAGGCAGGCAGGCAGGCGAGCTGGTGGCGTGGCGCGGTGGCGCGCGCGCGCGCCGGGCACGCTCCCCTCCCTCTGTCGAGGACGAAGACGACAGAGGAGGAGGCGGGCTGGGCCTCCTGCTGGCTGGGCCGGCCAGCTACTGCTGGGCTGCACAGGGAGGAGCGCCAGGTAAGCTTCTCCTTCTTTTATTTATTTTTGTTTTCTAATTTATGTCATTTGTTTTGATTTAAATAAAATATTAAATCATTTTATTATCTTATGCCAATTTTTGCAGGAGCTAGATATATTAATCCAGAGCTCCCCAACAGGTGGCATAATTTTTGGACATATATTAATATATATAACTAATATATTTCCAATGCAAATATTTATGCATTAATTCCAAATGCCCAAAATAAATACCTATGAGCTCTTAAAAATATTGGTTTGATTTTTATCTCTGTCCAATATTTTCAGAGAGCAACATGAGCATTTTCTTGGACCCTTTTGGAGAAATTTTTATTTGGGTCATTTTCAAAATGATTCTGAGGGTTTCACAAATCCCCATTTCAAGTTTCTGACGAAAGAGTAAACATGATGCAACACTCTAATGCATGACTAGCTAGGGTGTGACAGCAAACTACACCCCGCGCCGCCGGACATGTCCGCCTCCATGCCAGACGCGTCCACCATCCACCGCAGCCTCCATGCCCCTGCGCCGCCGGAGCTCTGCTCCTTCGCCGCGCGATCCTGCGCCCCACCCCGCCGGACCTCGCCCCGCCACCGCGCGCCTCG
This sequence comes from Triticum aestivum, assembly GCF_018294505.1. NCBI lineage: Eukaryota > Viridiplantae > Streptophyta > Magnoliopsida > Poales > Poaceae > Triticum > Triticum aestivum. The sequence goes on from NC_057801.1 coordinate 288,696,407, forward strand.
CCGGCCTCCTCCCTGCGCCGCCCTCCGCCGCCGCCGCCCTCGCCGGATTCCTCGCCGGCCGGATCTGGTCAGGTGGACCAGATCCACCGGGTTCCCGATCCAAACATGCTCGCGCCCCCGTCCTGGATCCCGCCGTCCCGTGTTGACTTTGTTCTGTGAGGTGGTTTTCGTCTAAGTCCCTGAAAATGTTGCATTATGTTAGCATGTTCATCGCATCATAACTCCATGCATACTGCTCCGTTTTATGCGTGTGATATATCAAAATGTTCATCATGAGATGCTCTACATTTCAATCCATTGTGTCATGCTTTTTTGAGATCATCTTGATGCCTGAATCATCGTTGCAAGAGTGTTATATGATGTTAACTGCTGTCTGTTAACAGAACTTGGTGATATGTCATTTTCGTTGCATTTGATGTGCGCATCCTATGAGCATGAGCTCTACATGTGTTTTGTACTAAATCATGTCATCTTTACAGGGGTGCTTGTCTTGTATTTTTGTGAGTCCTGTAGTGAGTGAATCAAGCTTGTTAAGTAGGGTACTTGCTGTTGCTGTTTTGCTAGTCTGAATCTGCTATATCATGTTGCTGTCAGCCTGTTAACATTAAGTTCAGTTTTGCCATGAGCTTTGCTAGTGATCCATGTGCCCTATGAACTTTCTTTTACCATGCTTAGCTTCATAAACATGCCTTCTTGCTGTTGGTCACCTTCCCATGCCACGTATTGCTCTGTGGTGAGTGGTAGAAGCTCACCAACATGCCTACTTATTGTTGTTCCTGCCATGTCTGAATCTGTCATATCATTTGTCATGTTTACATGGGTGCCATCATATCTTTTGTGCCTTTTTAGCTCATGATAAGTAAGGAACATTTGTTCTATGCAATTAGTAGATTCATGACATGCCTTTGTTTGCCATGATAACTTCCTGTAACATGTTGTTTGATAGCTCTAAAGATTGCAACCTGATGTTATTTCTTCTAAGTCTGAAACTGTTATTATTTGCAATTTTTCCATGTCCTTTTGAGCATGTTGTAGTGGTTTCTGGAGTTAGCTCAGTGTTCATGTTTTGTAGTGCTTTACCTGTACTTCATGCCCATGCCTTTTGTTATTATGTTGAGGTGCTGTAGCATATTTTTTTGATGCTTGCTAGATGCCTAGTTGCTGTTTTGGACAACTTGTCCTTTAAACTTGTATAGAGTGTATGTGTTGAACCCTTGCTCCGTTTTGAGTGTGCTCTATATGAAACTTGCTTGATTTTGCATGTAGTTTCATATTATCATGTTGCATCCTTGTTTTGAGGTGTTTTCTTGATGTTTGGATGCATTTTGCATCAAAGCCATGTTTGACTTGTTTTGCTCATATCTTCTAGACAGTAGCTCCGATTTAAATGAACTTTATATGTAACTTGACTAGAATTTCGTGTAGATCATCTTAGTGCATCTTAAATTTCTGTTTAACAACTTGAACATAAGGTTTATTCAGTTCTAGACCAAGTTTGAAACTTGCATATGAGGACTTACCGGAATTGTTATATGTTGTTTCCGACCTCATTTAAACTTGCCATGTGTTGTTCTTGTTTACATCATCTCTTACCATGAGTAGCTTCATGTAGCCTTGCCATTAATCATACTTGGTTGAGCATCATGCCTTGTTCATGTGTGGTGTGTTTACCATGTGGTGTGCTTCTTCTCGATAGTTCCCATTTCGTTGCGATCGTGAGGATTCGTTCGTCTACGCTTGGTTCGTCTTCATCCGTTCGTCTTCTTCATGGACTCGTTCTTCTTCCTATCGGGATTTCAGGCAAGATGACCGTTTCCTTGGATCTCATTACTATCATTGCTATGCTAGTTCCTTCGTTCTATCGCTATGTTGTGCTACCTATCACTTGCTCCTCAAGCCTCCCAAATTGCCATGTCAACCTCTAACCTTTTTCACCCTTCCTAGCAAACCGTTGCTTGGCTATGTTACCGCTTTGCTCAGCCCCTCTTATAGCGTTGTTAGTTGCAGGTGAAGTTGAAGATTGCCCCATGATGGACAGGATTATGTTGGCATATCACAATATCTCTTATTTAATTAATGCATCTATATACTTGGTAAAGGGTGGAAGACTCGCCCTTATGCCTGGTGTTTTGTTCCACTCTTGCCGCCCTTGTTTCCATCATACCGGTGTTATGTTCCCGGATTTTGCGTTCCTTACGCGGTTGGGTGATTTATGGGACCCCCTTGACAGTTCGCTTTGAATAAAACTCCTCCAGCAAGGCCCAACCTTGGTTTTACCATTTGCCTCACCTAGCCTTTTTTCCCTGTGGTTTCCGGAGCCCAAGGGTCATATTTATTTACCCCCCGGGCCAGTGCTCGTCGTGAGTGTTGGTCCAACCTATCAGCCGCCGGTGGCCACCAGGGCAACTCTGGGATGGCCTACCGGAAGTTTGGACAATCCGGTGTGCCCTGAGAACGAGATATGTGCAGCTCCTATCAGGATTTGTCGGCACATTCGGGCGGCTTTAATGGTCTTGTTTTACCATCGTCGAAATGTCTTGTAAACTGGGATTCTGAGGCTGATCGGGTCTTCCTGGGAGAAGGTATATCCTTCGTTGATCGCGAGAGCTTATCATGGGCTAAGTTGGGACACCCCTGCAGGGTATAAACTTTCGAAAGCCGTGCCCGCGGTTATGGGCAGATGGGAATTTGTTAATGTCCGGTTGTAGATAACTTGACACCAGATCCGAATTAAAATGCATCAACCGCGTGTGTAGCCATGATGGTCTCTTTTCGGCGGAGTCCGGGAAGTGAACACGGTTTCTGGGTTATGTTTGACGTAAGTAGGAGTTCAGGATCACCTCTTGATCATTGCTAACTTCACGACTGTTCCTTTGCTTCTCTTCTCGCTCTTATTTGCATATGTTAGCCACCATACTTGCTTAGCCGTTGCTGCAACCTCACCACTTTACCCCTTCCTTTCCCATTAAGCTTTGCTAGTCTTGATACCCATGGTAATGGGATTGCTGAGTGCTCGTGGCTCACAGATTACTACAACAACAGTTGTAGGTGCAGGTTATGCGATGATCATGACGCGAGAGCGATGTTTTCTTGTTTTGGAGTTCTTCTTCTACTTCTTCTTCGACCAGGGGATAGGTTCCAGGTCGGCAGCCTAGGCTAGCAGGGTGGATGTCGTTTGCATTTCTGTTTGTGTTTCATCTCTAGTCGGATGTTGCTCTTATGTATGATGTATTGATGTATTCCTGCGGCATTTGTATGCCTTGTATGTATCCCCATCTATTATGTAATGTTGATGTAATGATATCCATCTTGCAAAAGCATATCAATATACGGTTCTATCCTTGGTGGGACCTTCGAGTCTCTTTAGGATAGCATCGCATATTGGGTGTGACGTGTTGATTGGGAGGGGTGTGGCGTACCGCAAAACGGAGGAAACGGACCTCCTACGGTCGAAACGGGGGTCCTGTTCATCGCGACGGGTGTGGCGTACTAGAAAACGGACGAAATGGACTTGTGTTGGAGCGCTACGGTCGAAACGGGGGGAGGGGTGTGGCGTACCGCAAAACGGGACTCCACGGGATACTGTTCATCTCCACCGTCGACCTCCTCCAGCCTCCACGGGCTACCGTCGACCTCCTCCAGCCTCCACGGGCTCCTGTTCATCCAGCCTCCACAGCGTGCTACTCCACCGGCTCCTTTTCAACCACCCCTCCACCCTCTATTGTTCATCCAGTCCTCCACCGTCTACTGTTCATCCAGCCCTCCACAACACGGGGTCCTGTTCAACTACCCCTCCACGGCCACCCCTCCACCGTCTACTGTTCATCCAGCCCTCCACACCACGGGGTCCTGTTCATCCAGAGGCAACGCCACCGCTCACTGTTCATCCAAACCCCCCTGCAATGCTCACTGTTCATCCCAGAGGCAACATCGATCGGCTTCTGTTAGCAGCACTAGCGAAGGAATCGCTCCATCGGTTTCAGTTAACAGCCATCGATCGATCGCTCGGGTTCAGTAACGCGTAGCCTGGAGTGCAATCGCTCGGGTTCAGTTAGAGCCCAACGCCTCGCTTGGGTTTAGTTAGAGCTAACGCCTCGCACACACACGCGTACCTGTATGAGAGAAACACGCATCGCTCTCCCACCATAACCGGTAACTCCCCGAAATTTTCCTCCCCCTCGCTTCTACCATGGTTTTTTCCGTCATGGACGGCCGAAAGAATGTCATGCAGTTGCGTCTCCGGCCCGCCCAGGACGAAAAGCCCATTTTCTGTCATGATCTTTTGTCATAGAAGTAGGATCCCACCACATCTATGATGATACCGGGTTTTGTCACAATTATCGTCATAGAAGTGTCATATGTATGACAGAAAAAAAATTCGTTCGGACCAAAATGTCACGGATGTGTCTTTTTTTTGTAGTGAGCCCCACCAGTGAGCCACAAGCTCAGGGGGCACACCCCCAGGAATGTGAGCCCACCAACAGGCCTCCGATGCCCTCCTTCTGCTATATAGTGCCATTTGTGCTAGGAAAAGAAGAAGAAGAAGACTTTTGGGAAGAAGCGCCATCGTCTTGAGGCGGAACCTGGGCAGGAGCACTTTTGCTCTCTGGCGCAGCGATTCCGCCGGGGATACTTCCCTTTGGGAGGGGGAAATCGAAGCCATCGACATCACCAACATTCCTCTCATCATGGTAGGACCAATCTTCATCAACATCTTCACCGGCACGATCTCCTCTCAAACCATAGTTCGTCTCTTGTATTCAATCTTTGTCCCAAAACCTCAGATTGGTACCTGTGGGTTGATAATAGTGTTGACTACATCTGTAGTTGATGCTAGTTGGTTTATTTGGTGGAATATTATATGTACAGATCCTTAAGCATATTCAATACACCTCTGATCTTGAACATGGATATGATTTGTGAGTAGTTATTTTGTTCTTGAGGAGATGAGAGAAGTCTTGTTATAAGTAATCATGTGAAGTTGGTATTCATTCATTATTTTGATGATATGTATGTTGTTCTTCCTTTAGTGGTGTCATGTGAACGTCGACTACATTGGGGAGTAGTAAGTAGATTATGGGTTGCGAGAGTGACAGAAGTTTAAACCATAGTTTATGTGTTATTCCGTAAGAGCCTGATTTGGATCTATACGTTTCATTCTATGATTAGATTTATCTCAATTCTTATTTCGTAGTTGCAGATGCTTGCGAGAGGGTCAATCATAAGAGGGTTGCTTGTTCAAGTAAGAACAATACCCTAGCACCGGTCGACCCACATATCAAATTATCAAAGTAGTGAACGTGAATCAACCAAACATGATGAACATGACTTGATAAGAATTCCCATGTGTCCTAGAGAAAGCTTCACTCACTATAAGTACTTTCGGCTTGTCCGTTGCTATAAAAAGGATTGGGCCACCTTGCTGCACCTTTATCACTCTTGCTACTCGTTACTTGTTATGAATTCCTTGCTACAAAACTATCTGTTACCGCTATTTTCAGCACTTGCACAAAATACCTTGCTGAAACCATCTGTCATTTCCTTCTGCTACTCGTTGGGTTCGACACTCTTACTTACCAAAAGGGCTATGATTTATTCCCTATACATGTGGGTCATCACTGGGCCACATTCTACCTTCGTGAGGGTATCTGTGTGCTACGTCTTGAGCTTGCATTGGTTTTCCTTGAAGAGGAAAGGGTGATGCAAAAATAGTAGCGTAAGTATTTCCCTCAGTTTTTGAGAACCAAGGTATCAATCAAGTAGGAGGCTCCTCAAAAGTCCCACGCACCTACACAAACAAACAAAGAACTCGCAACCAACGCAATAAAGGGGTTGTCAATCCCTTCACGGCCACTTGCGAAAGTGAGATCTGATAGAGATATTATGATAAGATAAATATATTTTTGGTATTTATAATATAGATGCAAAAAGTAAAGATGCAAATAAAAGTAGATTGGAAGCAAATATGATAAGAGATAGACCGGGGGGCATAGGTTTCACTAGTGGCTTCTCTCAAGATAGCATAAGTATTACGATGGGTGAACAAATTACTGTCGAGCAATTGATAGAAAAGCGAATTATTATGAGATTATCTAGGCATGATCATGTATATAGTCATCACGTCCGTGACAAGTAGACCGACTCCTGCCTGCATCTACTACTATTACTCCACACATCGACCGACTCCTGCCTGCATCTAGAGTATTAAGTTCTTAAGAACAGAGTAACGCCTTAAGCAAGATGACATGATGTAGAGGGGTAAACTCAAGCAATATGATATAAACCCCATCTTTTTATCCTCGATGGCAACAATACAATACCTGCCTTGCTGCCCCTACTGTCACTGGGAAAGGACACTGCAAGATTGAACCCAAAGCTAAGCACTTCTCCCATGGCAAGAAAGATCAATCTAGTAGGCCAAACCAAACTGATAATTCGAAGAGACTTGCAAAGATAACTCAATCATACATAAAAGAATTCAGAGAAGATTCAAATATTATTCATAGATAAACTTGATCATAAACCCACAATTCATCGGATCTCGACAAACACACCGCAAAAAGAGTTTACATCGAATAGATCTCCACAAGAAAGGGGGGAACATTGTATTGAGGTCCAAAAAGAGAGAAGAAGCCATCTAGCCAATAACTATGGACCCGTAGGTCCGTGGTAAACTACTCACAACTCATCGGAGGGCTATGGTGTTGATGTAGAAGCCCTCCATGGTCGATTCCCCCTCCGACGGAGCACCGACGAAGGCTCCAAGATGGGATCTCGCAGATACAAAAGGTTACGGCGGTGGAAATTGTGTTTTGTTGGCTCCCTGGATGTTTTCGGGGTACGTAGACTTATATAGGAGGAAGAAGTACGTCGGTGGCCGCCCGAGGGGCCCACGAGACAGGGGGCGCGCCCTGTAGGGGGGGGCTCCTATCTCGTGGAGGCCTCGGCTGCTTCTTGACTTGCACTCCAAGTCCTCTGGATCACGTTTGTTCCAAAAATCATGCTCCCAAAGGTTTCAATCCGTTTGGACTCCGTTTGATATTCGTTTTCTTCAAAATACTGAAATAGGCAAAAAAACAGTAATACGGGCTGGGCCTCCGGTTAGTTGGTTAGTCGCAAAAATGATATAAATGTGTAAAATAAAGCCCATAAACATCCAGAAGGGGTAATATAATAGCATGGAACAATCAAAAATTATAGATACGTTGGAGATGTATCAAGCATCCCCAAGCTTAATTCCTGCTCGTCCTTGAGTAGGTAAATGATTAAAAGAGAATTTTGGATATGGAATGCTACCTAGCATAAATCTCAATGTAATTTTCTTTATTGTGCCATGAATGTTCAGATCCAAATGATTCAAAATAAAAGTTCATATTGATAAAAGAAATAGTAACACTTCAAGCATACTAATCAAAGTAATCATGTCTTCTCAAAATAACATGGCAAAAGAAAGTTCATCCCTACAAAATCATATAGTTAGGCTATGCTTAATTTTTGTCACACAAAGATGTTCCCAACTTCTATAACCCCGATGACAAGCCAAGCAATTGTTTCATACTTAAATAATCTCAAACTTTTTCAACCTTCACGCAATACATGAGCGTGAGCCGTGGATATAACACTATGGGTGGAATAGAATATGATGATGGGGATTGTGTGGAGAAGACAAAAAAGGAGAAAGTCTCACATTGACGAGGATAATCAACGGGCTATGGAGATGCCCATCAATTGATGCCAACATGAGGAGTAGGGATTGCCATGCAACGGATGCACTAGAGCTATAAATGAATGCTCAACAAAAGAAAACTAGTGGGTGTGCATCCAACTTACTTGCTCACGAAGACCTAGGGCATTTGAGGAAGCCCATCATAGGAATATACAAGCCAAGTTCTAAAATGAAAAATTCCCAGTAGTATGAAAAAGACAACTTGTGAGACTCACTATATGAAAAACATGGTGCTACTTTGAAGCACAATATATGAGACTCACTACATAAGGAACAAAGTGCTACTTTGAAGCACAAGTGTGGAAAAAGATAATAACATTGCCCTTTTTATTTATTTTCTTTTCTTTTCTTTTCTTTTTTTTCCTTTTTTTATTTTGGGCCTTTCTTTTTTTTGGCCTTTTTTCGGGCAATGGTCTAATAATGATGATCATCACACTTTCATTGATTACAACATATGAATTACAACTCGAAACTAGAACAAGATATGACTCTATATGAATGCATCCCGCGGTGTACCGGGATGGTGCAATGAATCAAGAGTGACATGTGTGAAAAATAATGCTTGGTGGCTTTGCCACAAATACGATGTCAACTACATGATCATGCAATGGCAATATGACAAAAGTAAAGTATGTCATGATGATGATAAATAGAACGGTGGAAAGTTGCATGGCAATATATCTTGGAATGGCTATGGAAATGCCATAATAGGTAGGTATGGTGGCTGTTTTGAGGAAGATATAAGGAGGTTTATGTGTGATAGAGCATATCATATCACGCGGTTTGGATGCACCGCCGAAGTTTGCACCAACTCTCAAGGTGAGAAAGGGAAATGCACGGTACCGAAGAGGCTAGCAATGGTGGAAAGGTAAAAGTGCGTATAATCCATGGACTCAACATTAGTCAAAAGAACTCATATACTTATTGCAAAAATTTAGAAGTCATCAAAAATCAAGCACTACGCGCATGCTCCTAGGGGGGTATATTAGTAGGAAAAGACCATCGCTCGTCCCCGACCGCCACTCCTAAGGATGCACAAGCCAGGTACACTTCATGTTTCAAATTTGTTACACAACTTTAACCATACGTGCATGCTACGGGACTTGCTCACTTCAACACAAGCATTCTTTAAATTCATAATCACCCAACTATCATGACTTTAATATCACTACCTCCATATCTCAAAACAAGTATCAAGTATCAAATTGATCATAGCATCCAATTCACTTCCTATGATAGTTTTTATTATACCCAACTTGGATGCCTACCATTCTAGGACCAATTTTATAACCATAGCAAATACCATGCTGTTCTAAAAGACTCTCAAAATAATATAATTGAAGCGTGAGAGACTAGCAATTTCTACAAAAATAAGTCACCGCCGTGCTCTAAAAGATATAAGTGAAGTACTAGAGCAAAAACTATCAATCTCAAAATATATAAGTGAAGCACATAGAGTATTCTAGCAAATTCTAATCAAGTAGGCTTCTCCCAAAAGGTGTGTACAGCAAGGATGATTGTGGTAAACTAAAAAGCAAAGACTAATATAATACACGATGCTCCAAGCAAAACACATATCATGTGGCAAATAAAAATATAGCTCCAAGTAAAGTTACCAATGAACGAAGACGAAAGAGGGGATGCCTTCCCGGGGCATCCCCAAGCTTAGGCTTTTGACTATCCTTGAATATCTTGGGGTTCCATGGGCATCCCCAAGCTTAGTCTCTTGCCACTCCTTATTCCATAGTCCATAAAAGCTTTACCCAAAACTTGAAAACTTCACAACACAAAACTCAACAGGAAATCTTATAAGCTCCGTTAGTAAAAGAAAAAAACCCACCACATAAGGTACTGTAATGAACTCATTCTTTATTTATTTTGATGTTAAACCTACTTTAATCCAACTTTTCTATGGTTTATAAACTAATTTACTAGCCATAGATGCATCGAAATAAGCAAACAACACACGAAAAAAAGAATCTGTCAAAAACAGAACATTCTGTAACAATCTGTAACTAACGAAAACTTCTGGAACTCTAAAAATCCTACCAAAATGGGAAGTCCTGGAGAATTTGTCTATTGATCAGGATCAAGAAGAATCAACACAAAAACACGTTACTGTGATTAAACAAAACTAATTTCGTGTGTGCAAAGTTTCTGTTTTTCAGCAAAATCAAATCAACTATCATCATAGGTTATCCTATAGGTTCTACTTGGCACAAACACTAATTAAAAGATAAAAACACATCTAAACAGAAGGTAGATAAAAGATTTATTACTAAACAGGAACAAAAACAAAAACACAAAGAAAATTGGGTTGCCTACCAACTAGCGCTATCATTTAACGCCCCTAGCTAGGCATAAAAGCGAAGATAGATCTAACGAGTGCCATCTTTGGCACTAAATTCATAAGTAGCCCGCATGATAGATTCATAAGGTAATTTTACTTTCTTTCTTGGAAAGTTCTCCATGCCTTTCTTTAATGGAAATTGGAATCTAATATTCCCTTCCTTCAAATCAATAATCGCACCAATCGTTCTAAGGAAAGGTCTACCAAGAATAATAGGGCAAGAAAGATTGCAATCTATATCAAGAACGATAAAATCTACGGGCACCAAATTTTTATTTTCAACAATGAGAACATCATTGATCCTTCCCATTGGCTTTTTAATGGTGGAATCCGCAAGGTGCAAATTTAAAGAGCAATCATCAAGATCATGGAAACATAGAATATCACATAAAGTTTTCGGAATCGTGGAAACACTAGCACCCAAACCACACAAAGCAAAACACTCATGATCTTTAATTCTAATCTTTATATTAGGTTCCCACTCATCATTAAGTTTTCTATGTATAGAAACTTCCAAATTAAGTTTTTCATCATAAGATTGCATCAAGACATCAACGATATGTTTTGTAAAAGCTTTATTTTGACTATAAGCATGAGGAGAATTAACAACGGATTGCAACAAGGAAATACAACCTTCTAAAGAACAATTATCATAATCAAATTCCTTGAAATCCGAGATAGTGGGTTCAATGCCATTTAAAGTTGTGACCTCTCCAATCCCACTTTTACCAAATTTGGCATCAAGATCTAGAAACTCCGAATTCTTGGGACGCCTTCTAGGTAAAGTTGACTCATCATCAGTCCCATAATTATCAAGATTCATATTGCAAAACATAGAACTAATAGGAGACGCATCAATAACTTTAAGATCTTCATTATTATTTTCATGGAAACTAGAAAACATGCCTTTACAAAGCAATCTTTCTTAGCACGCAATCTAGCGGTTCTTTCCTTGCACTCATGAATGGAAATTCTCATAGCTTTGAGAGACTCATTGATATCATGCTTAGGAGGAGAAGATCTAAGTTTAAGAGAATCAACATCAAGCGAAAGTCTATCAACGTTCCTAGCCAGATCATCAACTTTGAGCAATTTTTCTTCAAGCAAAGCATTAAAATTATTTTGAGAAATCATAAATTCTTTCACACTATTCTCAAAATCACAGGGCATCTTATTAAAATTACCATAAGAATTATTTTAGGAATTTTCATAATTATTAGAGGAATTATTAGGGAACGGTCTAGCATTAAAGTTTCCTCTATAAGCATTGTTTCAAAAACTATTCCTACCAACAAAATTCACATCCATAGATTCATTACTCTCAATAAAAGTAGACAAAGGCATATCATTGGGATCAAGAGGAGTATTTTTAGTAGCAAACAACTTCATAAGTTCATCCATCTTTCCACTCAAAACATTGATTTCTTCTATAGCATGCACTTTTTTACTAGAAGATCTTTCAGTGTGCCATTGAGAATAATTAGCCATAATATTATCAAGAAGTTTTGTAGCATCTCCTAACGTGATTTCCATAAACGTGCCCCCCGCGGCCGAATCAAAAGATTTCTAGAAGCAAAGTTCAAACCGGCATAAATTTTGTGTATAATCTTCCATAAATTCAAACCATGAGTAGGGCAATTGCGAATCATCAATTTAATTCTTTCCCAAGATTGGGAAACATGCTCATGATCAAGTTGTTAAAATTCATAATATCGTTCCTAAGAGTGATAATCTTAGCGGGAGGAAAATACTTAGAGATAAAAGCATCTTTGCACTTGTTCCAAGAATCAATACTATTTTTGGGCAAAGACGAAAACCAAACTTTAGCACGATCTCTAAGTGAAAACGGAAATAACTTCAATTTAACAAGATCATTATCCGTATCTTTCTTCTTTTGCATATCACACAAATCAACAAAATTGTTTAGATGAGTAGCGGCATCTTCACTAGGAAGGCCGGCGAATTGATCTTTCATAACAAAATTCAGCAAAGCAGTATTGATTTCACAAGACTCAACATCATCAAGAGGAGAACTCGGAGTACTAAGGAAATCATTATTATTGGTATTCGAGAAATCACACAATTTGGTATTATCTTGCGCCATGGAAACAACTAATCAAACACACAAGCAAACACAAAAGGCAAGCGAAAAAGAGAGGAGGAGATTGGGAAAGAGAGGGCGAATAAAATGGCAAGGGTGAAGTGGGGGAGAGGAAAACGAGAGGAAAATCAAAAATAATGTAAATGCGAGGGAGATGAGTTTGTGATGGGTACTTGGTATGTCTTGACTTGAGCGAAGACCTCCTCGGCAACGGCGCCAGAAATCCTTCTTGCTACGTCTTGAGCTTGCATTGGTTTTCCTTGAAGAGGAAAGGGTGATGCAGCAATAGTAGCGTAAGTATTTCCCTCGGTTTTTGAGAACCAAGGTATCAATCCAGCAGGAGGCTCCTCAAAAGTCACACGCACCTACATAAACAAACAAAGAACCCGCAACCAACGCAATAAAGGGGTTGTCAATCCCTTCACGGCCACTTGCGAAAGTGAGATCTGATAGAGATAGTATGATAAGATAAATATATTTTTGGTATTTTATAATATAGATGCAAAAAGTAAAGATGCAAATAAAAGTAGATTGGAAGCAAATATGATAAGAGATAGACCCGGGGGCCATAGGTTTCACTAGTGGCATCTGTCAAGATAGCATTAGTATTACGGTGGGTGAAAAAATTACTGTCGAGCAATTGATAGAAAAGCGCATAATTATGAGATTATCTAGGCATGATCATGTATATAGGCATCACGTCCGTGACAAGTAGACCGACTCCTGCCTGCATCTACTACTATTACTCCACACATCGACCGACTCCTGCCTGCATCTAGAGTATTAAGTTCTTAAGAACAGAGTAACACCTTAAGCAAGATGACATGATGTAGAGGGATAAAGTCAAACAATATGATATAACCCCCATCTTTTTATCCTCGATGGCAACAATACAATACGTGCCTTGCTGCCCTTGCTGTCACTGGGAAAGGACACCGCAAGATTGAATCCAAAGCTAAGCACTTCTCCCATGGCAAGAAAGATCAATCTAGTAGGCCAAACCAAACTGATAATTCAAAGAGACTTTGAAAGATAACTCAATCATACATAAAAGAATTCAGAGAAGATTCAAATATTATTCATAGATAAACTTGATCATAAACCCACAATTCATCGGATCTCGACAAACACACCGCAAAAAGAGTTTACATCGAATAGATCTCCACAAGAGAGGGGGAACATTGTATTGAGGTCCAAAAAGAGAGAACAAGTCATCTAGCTAATAACTATGGATCTCTAGGTCTATGGTAAACTACTCACAACTCATTGGAGGGCTATGGCGTTGATGTAGAAGCCCTCTGTGGTCGATTCCCCCTTTGGCGGAGCGCCAGCGAAGGCTCCAAGATGGGATCTCGCGGATACAGAAGGTTACGGCGGTGGAAATTGTGTTTTGTTGGCTCCCTGGATGTTTTCGGGGTACGTAGGCTTATATAGGAGGAAGAAGTACGTCGGTGGCCGCCCGAGGGGCCCACGAGACAGGGGGGCGCGTCCTGTTGGGGGGGTGCCTTGCTATCTCTTGGAGGCCTCGGCTGCTTCTTGACTTGCACTCCAAGTCCTCTGGATCATGTTCGTTCCAAAAATCACGCTCCCGAAGGTTTCATTCCGTTCGGACTCCATTTGATATTCCTTTGCTTCGAAATTCTGAAATAGGCAAAAAAACAGCAATGCGGGCTGGGCCTCCGGTTAGTAGGTTAGTATAAAAAATGATATAAATGTGTAAAATAAAGCCCATAAACATCCAAAAGGGGTAATATAATAGCATGGAACAATAAAAAATTATAGATACGTTGGAGACGTATCACCGTGTCCCATATCCATGACATAGTCAACACGTTTCTCGTCTCCTTCCTACTCCATTCCCGTTCTTTCTCACGTGCACACACGAATGATGTTGTCGTGGGCTCGCAACACCACCGCGAGAACCCCCCATGCCGATGGCTAACCTGCCTCCCACCCAAGACATGAGTGATAATGACACGGGAAGCTCATGCTGCTGCAACCGGGGGCGATGTGTAGGGTCATGGCGTGACCAGGGGTGACACTGGAGGAGGGTGTGGGATGTTTTTGCGCGCATGCGCGTACCTATGCCATGACGGTGAGCGGTCCTACTCTAGCGTGTTGGTGACTGATACATCTTTGTTGTATCTACTTTTCCAAACACTTTTTCTCTTGTTTTGGGATCTAATTTGCGTGATTCGAATGAAACCAACCCGGACTGATGTTGTTTTTAGCCGAACTATCATGGTGTTGTTTTTTGTGTAGAAATATAAGTTCTCAGAATTGGATGAAACTTTTTGGAGAATTGTTATGGAACATATAAAAATACTGGAGCAAAGATCCACCACAGGGAGGCCACCAGTTACCCACAAGGCAATAGGGCATGACCACCCCCTCGACGCGCCCTGTTACCTTGTGGGACCCACGTGGCTCTGCTGACCCTAATCTCAGCCTATAAAATCCTTTACCCTGAGAAAAAATAGGAGAAGTTTCATCGTGTTTTATGATAGGAGCCGCCGCCACCTCCTGTTTTTTATCGGAGGGCTGATTTGGAGACCGTTCGGGGCTCCAGAGAGGGGGATTCATCGCCATCATCATCACCAACCCTTCTTCATCACCAATTTCACGATGCTCACCGCCGGGAGTGATTAATTCCTTCGTAGGATTGCGAACAGTGATGAAGTTAATTTGTTAGGGCTTGATCCCTGGTATCCACTATGGTCTGAGATTGAAGTTGCTATGACTTTGCTATGCTTCATGTCACAAGGGCCCGAGTGACATGGTTTCAGATCTGAATCATTTATGTTTTCACGAATATATTTGAGTTCTTGATCCTATCTTACAAGTTGTATGCACCTGTTACGCGTTATGATTTGCATACCCCAAGGTGATAATAATTGAGATTCTTTTCGGTGATTACCGTAGTATGAGGAGTTCATGTATTCACTACGTGTTAATGCTTTGGTTTGGTTCTTTATTAAAAGGAGGCCTTTAATATCCCTTAGATTTCCTTATGGACCCCGCTGTCAATGGAGGGTAGGACAAAACATACCATACAAGTTCTTATTGTAAGCACATATGACTATATACGGAATAGATGCCTACATTACATTGATGAATTGGAGATATTGTGTATTGCTCAAGGTTCTGACTATTATATGATGAATATTATCCAACACAGTTACCATCACTGATCCAGTGGCTATGCTTTTCACATATTGATCTTTGCTAAGTTACTTTCGTTACTGTTGCTGCTACAATCACTACAAACCACTACTGTTACTGTTATCGCTATTTTTGCTATTGTTGCCAATGCTATCAAACTATCATATTATTGTGCTACTAAACACTTTGCTGTAGATATTTAATTCTCCAGGTGTGGTTGAATTGACAACTCAACTACTAATACTTGCTCGTCCTCGAGTAGGTAAATGATAAAAAGGATAATTTTTGATGTGGAATGCTACCTAGCATAATCTTGATCATATGTCTGATCATGGCATGAATAGCAAGACACGAGTGATTCAATGCAATAGTCTATCATTTGACATAAAAACAATAATACTTCAAGTATACTAACCAAGCAATTATGTCCTATCGAAATAACATAGCCAAAGAAAGCTCATCCCTACAAAATCATATAGTCTGGCTATGCTCCATCTTCATTACAAAAAATACTCCCATCATGCACAACCCCGGTTTCAGCCAAGCAATTGGTTCATACTTTTTAACGCGCTTCAGCTTTTTCAACTCTTACGCAATACATGAGTGCAAGCCATGGACATAGCACTATGGTGGTACATGGTGGTGGTGGTGAGGACAAAAAGGGAGAAGATAGTCTCACATCAACTAGGCGTATCAACGGGCTATGGAGATGCCCATCAATAGATATCAATGTGAGTGAGTAGGGATTGCCATGCACCTGAGGCATTAATAGCTATAAGTGTATGAAAGCTCAAACTGGACACTAAGTGGGTGTGCATCCAACTTCCTTGCTCATGAAGACCTTGGGCGTTTGACGAAGCCCATCATCGGAATATACAAGCCAAGTTCTATAATGAAAATTCCCACTAGTATATGAAAGTGATAACTTAAGGGACTCTCTATATGAAGAACATGGTGCTACTCTGAAGCACAAGTATGGTAAAAGGATAGTAACATTGCCCCTTCTCTCTTTTTCTCTCATTTTTTTTCTTTTTTTCTCTTTTTTTATATTTTTTGGTGGGCTTCTTTGGCCTCTTTTTTTATTTGGGCTTCTTTGGCCTCTTTTATTTTTCATAAAGTCCGGAGTCTCATCCCGACTTGTGGGGGAATCATAGTCTCCATCATCGTTTCCTCACTGGGGCAATGCTCTAATAATGATGATCATCACACTTTTATTTACTTACAACTCAATATTACAACTCGATATCTCGAACAAAGATATGACTCTATATGAATGCTTCCGACGGTGTACCGAGATGTGCAATGATCTAGCATAGCAATGACATCAAAAACATCATGCTAGCTATCTTACGATCATGCAAAGCAATATGATAATGAATGCTCAAGTCATGTATATGATGATGATGGAAGTTGCATGACAATATATCTCGGAATGGCTATGGAAATACCATGATAGGTAGGTATGGTTGCTGTTTTGAGGAAGATAGATAATGGGTTCATGATACCGGCAAAAGTTGCGCGACACAATAGAGGCTAGAAAAGTGGAAGGGTGAGTGTGCGTATATCCATGGACTCACATTAGTCATAAAGAACTCATATACTTATTGCAAAAGTCTACTTGCCCTCGAAGCAAAGTACTACTACGCATGCTCCTAGGGGAAGGGTTGGTAGGAGTTAACCATCACGCGATCCCGACCTCCGCTCATAAGGAAAGCAATCAAAGAACACCTCATGCTCAAACTTCGTTACATAACGGTTCACCATACGTGCATTCTACGGGACATGCAAACGTCAACACAAGTATTTCTCAACTTCAAAATTACTCAACTAGCACGACTCTAATATCACCACCTTTATATCGCAAAACTATTGCAAGGAATCAAACATATCATATTCACTGATCTACAAGTTTCATGTAGGATTTTATGACTAACCATGAATGACCAATTCTTGTAATTTCTCTAAATAGATATAAGTGAAGCAAGAGAGTTTAAATCTTTCTACAAAAGATATGTCCACGCTCTAACAAATATAAGTGAAGTAAAAGAGCATTCTACAAATGGCGGTTTTCTATGTAAAGAGAAACAGGCAATCCGAACTTCAAATGATATAAGTGAAGCACATGAAGCATTCTATAAAGCCATACTCAAAAGATTTAAGTGAAGCGCAATGAGCATTCTAAAAATCAACCAAGGACTATCTCATACCAGCATGGTGCATAAAAGAAAAATGAAAACTAAATGCAAAAGACGCTCCAAGACTTGCACATATCTGATGACCCACAAGTGTAGGGGATCTATCGTAGTCCTTTTGATAAGTAAGAGTGTCGAACCCAACGAGGAGCAGAAGGAAATGATAAGCGGTTTTCGATAAGGTTTTCTCTGCAAGCACTGAAATAGTAGGTGAGAGATAGTTTTGTGATAAAATAAATAGTAACGAGCAAAAAGTAAATAAAGTAAATAAAGTGCAACAAGGTGGCCCAATCCTTTATGTAGCAAAGGATAAGCCTGGACAAATTCTAATAATGAAGAAGGAGATCCCGAGGACACATTGGGAATTATCATCAAGCTAGTTTTCATCACGTTCATATGATTCGCGTTCGGTACTTTGATAATTTGATATGTGGGTGGACCGGTACTTGGGTACTGCCCTAACTTGGACAGGCATCCCACTTATGATTAACCCCTATTGCAAGCATCCGCAACTACAAAAGAAGGTATTAAGGTAAACCTAACCACATCATTAAGCATATGGATCCAAATCAACCCCTAACGAAGCAACGCAGAAACTAGGGTTTAAGATTCTGTCACTCTAGCAACCCATCATCTACTTATTACTTCCCCATGCCTTCCTCCAGTCCCAAATAATGGTGAAGTGTCATGTAGTCGACATTCACATAACACCACTAGAGGAAAAGACAACATACATCTCATCAAAATATCGAACGAATACCAAATTCACATGACTACTAATAGCAAGACTTCACCGATGTCCTCAGGAACAAACGTAACTACTCACAAAGCATATTCATGTTCATAATCAGAGGAGTAATAATATGCATAAAGGATCTGAACATATGATCTTCCACCAAGTAAACCAATTAGCATCAACTATAAGGAGTAAGCAACACTACTAGGAACCCATAGCTACCAATTTGTGGTTTTGATACAAGATTGGATACAAGAGATGAACTAGGGTTTTGAGAGGAGATGGTGTTGGTGAAGATGTTGATGGAGATTGAACCCCTCTCGATGAGAGGATCGTTGGTGAT
>NC_057801.1:288715332-288731581 GCF_018294505.1 Triticum aestivum
CTCCACCAGAGCCCTAGATTTATTCCGCCAAGGTTCCGCCTCATGTCGGCGGAGTTTCGTCCCGTAAGCTTGCCCACGATTTTTTCCAGGGTAAAAGTGATTATGTAGCAGAAGATGGACGCCGGAGGCCCAACAGGGGGCCCAGGAGATAAGGGGCCGTGCCCTACAAGGGGGGCGCGCACCCCTGTCTCCTGGACAGGGTGTGGGCCCCCTGGCCTATTTCTTTCGCTCATAAATTCTTATCAAATCCAAAAAGTTGTTTCATGGAGTTTTAGGACTTTTGGAGTTGTGTAGAATAGGTTTCCAACATTTGCTCCTTTTCCAGCCAGAATTCCAGCTGTCGGCATTCCCCCTCTTCATGGTAAACCTTGTAAAATAAGAGAGAATAGCCATAAGTATTGAGATATAATGTGTAATAACAGCCCATAATGCAATAAATATTAATAAAAAAGCATGATGCAGAATGGATGTATCAACTCCCCCAAGCTTGGACCTCGCTTGTCCTCGAGCGAAAGCTGAAATCGAAAAATATGCCCACATGTTTAGAGATAGAGGTGTCGATAAAAATAAAATATGGACATGAGGGCATCATGATCATTCTAATAACAACAACATATATAGATTTTGTCATATGATTTCCTATGCTCAAGTAATAAGCAATTCACAATGTCAAGTATGGTTCAAAAACTTCATTGGTAAATAACAAACTATAATCTCAGTCATTGAAGCAATTGCAATTTATCGTAACATCAGAAAGAGTCAATAATAGAGCTTTTCAGCAATCCCACATACTCAACTATCTCGTAGTCTCCTTTAATTGCTAACAATCACGCAATACTTGTGGTTATAGAGTTTCAGCCGGACACTAAGAAAGATAGGGGCTTATTGTGTTGCCTCCCAACGTATTCACCTTTCGGTGATGTCAACAATAATAGCCCATGCTAACTTACATTCAATTGGATATATATATATATATATCATGATCTTTCAAAAACAAAGAGCTTGCCAAAGGATAAAGTGGAAAAGGGAAAGGTGAAGATCACCTTGACTCAAGCATAAAGTAAAAACATAAAGTAAAAGATAGGCCCTTCGCAGAGGGAAGCAGAGGTTGTCATGCACGTTTAGGGTTGATGCATGAAATCTTAATGCAAAAGAACGTCACTTTATATTACCCCTTGTATGTGGACCTTTATTATGCAGTACGTCGCTTTTATTACTTCCACAACAAGTTCGTATAAAGCTTATTTTCTCTGCACTAATAAGTCATACATATTTAAAGAGCAATTTTTATTGCTTGCACCGATGACAACTTACTTGAAGGATCTTACTCAATCCATAGGTAGGTATAGTGGACTCTCATGGCAACACTGGGTTGAAGGATATTTGGAACCATAAGTAGTATCTCTACTTGGTGCAAGGAATTTGGCTGGCAAGAGGGAGAAAGGCAAGCTCAACATGTTTGGAAGGTCATTGACAATATACTTTAACTGAGATGTCGGAAAACATAAGCCATTACGTTGTCTTCCTTGTCCAACATCAACTCTTTTAGCATGTCATACTTAATGAGTGCTTCACAATCATAAAAGATGTCCAAGATAATATATTTATATGTGAACCCCTCTTTCCTTATCACTTCCTATTAATTGCAACGATGACCAAGGCTACGTTCATCAACTCTCAACATTTTTTATGCCTCATACTTTCTATGTGTGAAGTTATCACTATCCATAAGATCAATATGAACTCTTTTGTTCTTTCTACTTTCCCAAGATCATAGCAACATAGCAAAGACCTTGACTCAACACTAATCTTTATTATAGATAGCACACAGACTCGATTACATAAAGAGATCACAATGCAAAACTCAAAACTACTTGATATAAAAACCTCAAACTACTAGATCAAGATACTACTAAAAGGATCGAACTAAATAAAGCGATAAAGATAGGAGTGTGATGGTGATACGATATCGGGGCACCTCACCCAAGCTTGGCAGATGCCAAGGGGAGTGCCCATACCCATGTGATTATTTCTTCGGAGGTGGTGAAGTAGGAGTTGTTGATTATGTAGGCATGTCGTCCGTCTTCCAGGGCATCAGCTCTCCATCATAAAAGGATGATTGAGTCTCCGGGATCCTTAAATCTGCAGCCAAACTCATTCGCTTGAATCTATATTCATACTCTCAGTTCTGGTTTTGTAGGTCATAGATCTGAGCTTGGAGCCCGATTTTCTCTTGAAGCTTGAAGATGGTCTCCCCAATGACTTTGGCGTCCAGCTTGTGGTTGTTGGTGAACTCCGTGATCATCATCTGGTTGGCGTTGAGTCCATGCTCCACCATCCCTTGACACTTGAAAACTTGTTGCTCCACGGCTTCGAGCTTTGTCTCCACGCTCCCGGTACGCCTTGGTCCCTCCACATCGCGGATGTGCAGCACCCCTTACACGCATTACAATGGATTGAGGATGATGCAGCACCTCCGCGAGATAGGGGTTGATAACCCTCTCGAAAAACTTGTCCTTGGGAGCGCTTGGAGACGACATGATGCTCTAGATCTGAAAGAGAAACAGCTCGAAATGAAAACAAAGGATATTTGCATGATACGTTGGTCGAAACCTTTGGGAGTATATATAATGAATTTTTACCGACCAAAATACGTAACATACAAGAAAATGGAGTCTGGGAGGCACACGAGGTGCCCATGAGACAGGGGGGCGCACCCTACAGGGGGGCGCGGCCTCCTCTCTCGTGGGAGCCTTGTGTCCCTTTCGGACTACTTCTTTCTTCCTAAAATTCTTAAATAATCCAAAAGTGATAAAAATTGCCATTTTAGTTGTTTTGGAGTCAGTTTACTTACCGTACCACATACCTATGCCTTTTTGGAGTCTGGAACATTCTGGAAAGTGTCTCTTATGTATTCCTTAGGGGTTATGGTTTCAATAATATTAGTTTCAACATTGATAGGATTACCTGAAATATAATGTTTAATTCTTTGACCGTTTACCACCCTCAAATTTGTGCCTTCGAAGTTGTTGATTTTTATAGCACCAGAATGATAGACCTCCTCAATAATGTAGGGACCTTCCCATTTTGAGAGAAGTTTTCCTGCAAAAAATCTTAAACGAGAGTTGAGCAATAACACATAATCTCCTATGTTAAACTCACGCTTTTGTATCCTCTTATCATGCCAGCGTTTGACTTTTTCTTTGAAAAGCTTGGCATTCTCATAGGTTTGGGTTCTCCATTCATCAAGTGAGCTAATATCAAATAACCTTTTCTCGCCAGCAAGTTTGAAGTCATAATTGTGCTCTTTAATAGGCCAATATGCCTTATGTTCAAGTTCAAGAGGTAAATGACATGCTTTTCCATAAACCATCTTATAAGGAGACATACCCATAGGATTTTTGTATGCAGTTCCATAGGCCCATAATGCATCATCAAGTTTTTTGGACCAATTCTTTCTAGATCTATTCACAGTCTTTTGCAAAATTAATTTGAGCTCTCTATTTCTCAACTCTACTTGACCACTAGATTGCGGGTGATAAGGAGATGCTATTCTATGATTAACATCATACTTAGCGAGCATCTTACGGAAAGCACCATGAATAAAATGTGAACCACCATCAGTCATAAGATATCTAGGGACTCCAAACCTTGGAAAAATAACTTCTTTAAGCATTTTAATAGAAGTGTTATGATCAGCACTACTAGTTGGAATAGCTTCTACACGCTTAGTAACGTAATCAACAACAACTAAAATATGTGTATAACCATTGGAGGCAGGAAAAGGTCCCATATAATGAAAGCCTCAAACATCAAACGGTTGAATAACAAGAGATTAGTTCATAGGCATTTCCTGACATCTACTAATGTTACCTATTCTTTGACATTCATCACAAGATAAGACAAACTTACGAGCATCTTTGAAGAGAGTAGGCCAATAAAAACCAGATTGTAGTACCTTGTGTGCAGTTCTATCTCCAGCGTGGTGTCCTCCATAGGATTCAGAGTGACACTTGCGTAGGATTTGTTCCTGTTCATGCTCAGGCACACAACGTCTAATAATACCATCTACTCCTTCTTTATAAAGGTGTGGATAATCCTAGAAGTAATGTCTTAAATCATAAAAGAACTTTTTCTTTTGCTGGTATGTGAAACTAGGCGGTATATATTTAGCAACAATGTAATTGGCATAGTCAGCATACCAAGGAGCAATACGAGAAGCATTGACGACCGCTAATTGTTCATTAGGAAAGCTATCATTAATAGGCAGTGGGTCATCAAGAACATTCTCTAACCTAGACAAGTTGTCTGCAACAGGGTTGTCAGCTCCCTTTCTATCAATAATATGCAAGTCAAATTCTTGGAGCAAGAGAACCCATCTAATGAGTCTAGGCTTAGCATCTTTCTTTTCCATAAGATATTTAATAGCAGCATGATCAGTGTGAATAGTGACGTTGGAATCAACAATATAAGGTCTAAACTTATCACATGCAAACACAACTGCTAAGAACTCTTTTTCAGTAGTAGCATATTCTCTGGGCAATATCAAGAGTCTTACTAGCATACTGGATAACATTCAATTTATTATCGACTCTTTGCCCTAAAACAGCACCTACAGCATAATCACTAGCATCGCACATAATTTCAAAAGGTAAATTCCAATCAGGTGGCTGAACAATGGGTGCAGTGATCAAAGCTTTCTTAAGTGTTTCAAATGCTTCTACACAATCATCATCAAAGACAAAAGGAATATCTTTTTGCAATAAATTAGTTAGAGGCCTAGAGATTTTAGAAAAGTCCTTAATGAACCTCCTATAAAAACCGGCGTGACCCAGAAAACTTCTTATACCTTTTATGTCCTTGGGACATGGCTTCTTTTCAATAGCATCAACTTTGGCTTTATCAACTTCATTACCTCTCTCGGAGATCTTGTGCCCCAAGACAATGCCTTCATTAACCATAAAGTAAAACTTTTCCCAATCTAGGATGAGACTAGTGTCTTCGCATCTCTGCAAAACTCGATCAAGGTTGCCCAAACAATCATCAAAAGAGGATCCATAGACGGAGAAGTCATCCATGAATACCTCACAAATCTTTTCACAAAAATCAGAAAATATAGCCATCATGCATCTTTGAAAGGTAGCAGGTGCATTACATAAACCAAAAGGCATACGTCTATAAGCAAAAGTACCAAAAGGGCAAGTAAAAGTAGTTTTAGATTGATCCTTTGCTGACACAAGTATTTGAGAGAAGCCAGAATAACCATCTAGAAAGCAAAAATGTGTGTGTTTGGATAGCCTTTCTAACATTTGATCAATAAAAGGTAAAGGGTAATGATCTTTCTTAGTAGCTTTATTTAACTTACGAAAATCAATTACCATCCTATAACCTGTAATAATTCTTTGCGGGATCAATTCATCTTTATCATTAGGAACAACGGTAATACCTCCCTTTTTAGGGACACAATGGACAGGGCTTACCCATTCACTATCAGCAACAAGATAAATAATACCTGCCTCAAGGAGTTTTAGTATCTCCTTTCTTACCACTTCCTTAATCTTGGGATTTAATCGTCTTTGAGGATCTCTAACTAGTTTGGCATCTTTCTCCACTAAAATTTTGTGTTGACATAATGTGGGACTAATGCCCTTAAGATCATCTAGAGTATATCCAATAGCAGCTCTGTGCTTCTTCAGAGTTTTCAATAATCCTTCTTCTTCTTTCTCTGAAAGGTTAGCACTAATAATAACAGGATATATTTCTTTTTCATCAAGATAAGCATACTTAAGATTATCAGGTAAGGGTTTGAGTTCGAACACTAGATCACCCTTGGGTGGAGGTGGATCCCCAAGAATTTCAACGGGAAGGGTATGTTTTAGCATAAGTTCTTGTTTAAGGAATACTTCATCTATTTCTTCCCTTTCCTTCATAAACATATCGTTTTCATGGTCTAACAAATAATGTTCTAACGGATCAGTTAGAGGAACAAGAATGGAAGCAAGACCAATAATCTCATCTTTACTAGGTGGTTCCCTTTCACGAGGTTGTCTACTAAACTTAGCAAAACTGAACTCATGAGACATACCATCTATGGCAACAGTGATGACCTTCCTTTCACAATTAATCTTCGCACTAGCGGTATTCAAGAAAGGTCTACCAAAATAATGGGACAAAAATCATCTTGTGGGGAAGCAAGAACTAGTAAATCAGCTGGGTATTTAATCTTCCCACACAAGA
Source organism: Triticum aestivum (assembly GCF_018294505.1). Taxonomy (NCBI): domain Eukaryota; kingdom Viridiplantae; phylum Streptophyta; class Magnoliopsida; order Poales; family Poaceae; genus Triticum; species Triticum aestivum. The sequence goes on from NC_057801.1 coordinate 288,721,570, forward strand.
CTTCAACATCTCTAACAATCTCAATAGGTTTAATGGTGTACCTATTAGCAAGCTTAATAGTAACATCAATGTCTTCTAATTCAACAGGTGCAATATCGTGCATAATTTCTTTATAAAGATCATAAGCTTTTGCACTAGCACTAGCACCCATATCACATAAGCCATGATAACAATGATCTTCTATTTTAACAAAAATAACAGGCGTGCCTACAACAGGTCTACGTGTTTTAGTATCAGGTCTAGCAATATTAGCAGTTTTATCCAAGAAAGATATAACATGCCCATCTAAGACCTCATCCAAGAGATCTTTAATCATAGAAATACCAGGTTCAACATTAATTTGCTTAGGAGGTGTATAGGTCCTAGTATTACTCTTACGAACAATAGTCGAAGCTTTAGCATGATCTTTTATCCTAACAGGAAAAGGAGGTTTTTCAACATAAGCAGTAGGAACAATAGGATCACTATATGTAATAGTCTTTTCTTCGACTGTAATAGGTGCAACTACTTTCACTTCAATAGGAGGATTATATGTAAACTACTTCTCTTTAGGGAGAACAACGTGAGTAGCAAAAGTTTCGAAAAAAGTAGCTACTATCTCAGAGTCAAGTCCATACTTAGATCTAAATCCACGGAAAGCATCGGTGTCCATAAAAGATTTAACACAATCGAACTTAGGTGTCATACCTGACTCCTCACCATCGTCGGAACCCCAATCTTCAGAGTTGCGTTTAATTCTTTCCAATAAGTCCCATTTGAAATCAATAGTATTCAGCATATAGGTACCAGCACAGGAAGTATCAAGCAGGTTGCGATTATCAAGAGAAAGCCGAGCATAAAAATTCTGAATAATCATTTCCCGAGAGAGCTCATGATTGGGGCATGAATACAACATTGACTTAAGCCTCCCCCAAGCTTGAGCGATGCTATCTCCTTCGTGAGGCCAGAAATTATATATGTAATTATGATCACGATGAACGAGATGCATAGGATAGAACTTCTGGTGAAATTCCAACTTCAATCGCTTATAATTCCAAGATCTCGTATCATCACATAGCCTATACCATGTCATTGTATCTCCCTTCAAAGATAAAGGGAAGACCTTCCTTTTGACAACATCATCGGGAATACCTGCAAGCTTAAATAATCCACAAACTTCATCCACAAAGATAAGGTGTAAATGGGGATGCAATGTTCCGTCTCCTGCAAAAGGATTAGCTAGCAGTTTTTCTATCATACCCGAAGGAATCTCAAAGTGAATATTTTCATAAAGTTCAGTAGGTTGTGGAGCATCCCTTTGCTCTTGTAGTTGGGGTGAAGATACCCCAAACAAGCCCCTCAAAGGATTAGTTTCCATAGTGACAAGTAACAGAAAATTTCAGCACACTATATAAATGTTTCCTTACCAAGTTCCACTCACCAAAAGCGCTACACTCCCCAGCAACGGCGCCAGAAAAGAGGCTTGATGAGCCACAAGTGTAGGGAATCTATCGTAGTCCTTTCGATAAGTAAGAGTGTCGAACCCAACGAGGAGCAGAAGGAAATGATAAGCGGTTTTCAATAAGGTTTTCTCTGCAAGCACTGAAATAGATAGTTTTGTGATAAGATAAATAGTAACGAGCAAAAAGTAAATCCAGTAAATAAAGTGCAGCAAGGTGGCCCAATCCTTTATGTAGCAAAGGATAAGCCTGGACAAGTTCTAATAATGAAGAAGGAGCTCCCGAGGACACATTGGGAATTATCGTCAAGCTAGTTTTCACCATGTTCATATGATTCGCGTTCGGTACTTTGATAATTTGATATGTGGGTGGACCGGTACTTGGGTACTTCCCTAACTTGGACAAGCATCCCACTTATGATTAACCCCTATTGCAAGCATCCGCAACTACAAAAGAAGGTATTAAGGTAAACCTAACCACATCATTAAGCATATGGATCCAGATCAACCCCTAATAAAGCAACGCATAAACTAGGGTTTAAGCTTCTGTCACTCTAGCAACCCATCATCTACTTATTACTTCCCCATGCCTTCCTCTAGGCCCAAATAATGGTGAAGTGTCATGTAGTCGACATTCACATAACACCACTAGAGGAAAAGACAACATACATCTCATCAAAATATTGAACGAATACCAAATTCACATGACTACTAATAGCAAGACTTCACCCATGTCCTCAGGAACAAACGTAACTACTCACAAAGCATATTCATGTTCATAATCATAGGAGTAATAATATGCATAAAGGATCTGAACATATGATCTTCTACAAAGTAAACCAATTAGCATCAACTACAAGGAGTAATCAACACTACTAGCAACCCACAGGTACCAATTTGTGGTTTTGATACAAGATTGGATACAAGAGATGAACTAGGGTTTTGAGAGGAGATGGTGCTGGTGAAGATGTTGATGGATATTGACCCTCTCTCGATGAGAGGATTGTTGGTGATGACGTTGGTGATGATTTCCCCCTCCCGGAGGGAAGTGTGCCCGGCAGAACAGCTCCACCATAGCCCTAGATTGATTCTGCCAAGGTTCCGCCTCGTGGAGGCGGAGTTTCGTCCCGTAAGCTTGCCCACGATTTTTTCCGGGGTAAAAGTGATGATATAGCAGAAGATGGACGCCGGAGGCCCACCAGGGGCCCAGGAGATAGGGGGTCGTGCCCTACAAGGGGGGGGGGCGCCCCCTGTCTCCTGGACAGGGTGTGGGCCCCCTGGCCTATTTCTTTCGCTCATAAATTCTTATTAAATCCAAAAAGTTGTTTCGTGGAGTTTCAGGACTTTTTGGAGTTGTGCAGAATAGGTTTCCAACGTTTGCTCCTTTTCCAGCCAGAATTCCAACTGCTGGCATTCCCCCTCTTCATGGTAAACCTTGTAAAATAAGAGAGAATAGCCATAAGTATTGAGATATAATGTGTAATAACAGCCCATAATGCAATAAATATTGATATAAAAGCATGATGCAAAATGGACGTATCAATATCTCATGAACAAAACGAATACGAAAACATACCGATACTTGTTGAAGAAAGAGGGGATGCCTTCCGGGGCATCCCCAAGCTTAGAGGCTTGAGTCTCCTTGAATATTTTCTTGGGGTGCCTTGGGCATCCCCAAGCTTGAGCTCTTTCCTCTCTTCCTTTTCCTCATATCGAGACCTCCTCGATTAGACACTTCATCCACACAAAACTTCAACAGAAAACTCGGTAAGATCCGTTAGTATAATAAAGCAAATCACCACTCTAAGTACTGTTGCAAACTAATTCATATTTTGTTTTGCATTGTGTATACTGTAACATAACTTTTTCATGGCTTAATCCACTGATATAAACTGATAGATTCATCAAAACAAGCAAACTATGCATCAAAAATAGAATCTGTTAAAAACATAACAGTCTGTAGAAATCTGAACATTCACCATTATTATGGTACCCCAAAAATTCTACCAAAATAAGAAAAATAAACAATTTGTACAGAAAGACAGTGCAAAAGGAATCAGAACCGTTTGACGTTCTAGTTAAAAATGTAAAATCACGCACTACAACCAAAGTTTCTGTCCTGCACCGTACAAACCAACAAGCATTGTAAACATCCTAAAGGCAAACCTTGCCACATTATTTTTATAATACAGTGGAATTATACAAGGGGATAATTATTTTTGATGAGAAGTTTCTGTAATCAAGATTCACAACAGTTTCCGTGAGCATGAACAAAGTTCAAGGCTAGCTCCCACTTCAATAATGCTTGTCTCTCTCACTTTCACTTTCCTTTTTGAAAAGTTTTTTAGGATCCCCTCTTTCTTTTTAACTATATCAAAGCACTCAACAGAAATAAATGACTCTCTAAAACTTCCGGGTAGTCTCCCTGACAACGCTTTCTTTAAAGCCATTAAGCTAGGCATTTAGTGCTCAAGTACTGAATCCACCCGGATCCCAAGGTATATCAAAGCCAATTTTAATTAACAATGATTTGTGATTTAATAGTGAGCACAAAGTAACATATATCATGCAACAACGAAGTCTAACTCTCTTCCTATGCATCGGCATGTCATAAAAGAACAATTCATGCACACCAAGTAAAGGCCAATGCATAGTATAAGCCGTTTCTTGCAATTCTATCATATTGGAAACATAGAGAGGTGGAGATCTAGTTCCTCTCTCATAATAAATGCAAGTAGGAGCAGCAAGCACCTGCATATTATATCTATCAAAATCATCATGTGTAGTAGTAAAAGGCAACCCATCAATATAATCCTTAATAAGCACAACCTTCTCCGATATAGTGTAGTTTGGAGAATTTAAAAATATAATAAGACTATAATGAGTGGGTGCAATAGCAACAATTTCATGTTTAACATAAGGAACTATAGCAAGTTCATCTCCACAAGCATAATTCATATTGGCATCTTGGCCACAAGCATAGCAAGCATCATCAAAAAGGGATATTTCAAGAGAATCAACGGGATCATAGCAATCATCATAGCAATCATCCTTCGGTAAGCATGAAGGGGAATTAAACAATGTATGAGTTGAAGAGTTACTCTCATTAGAAGGTGGGCACGGGTGATCAATCTGCTCTTCCTCCTTTTGTTCTTCGCTCTCATCATCATGTTTTTCATCCAATGAGCTCACAGTTTCATCAATTTCTTCTTTCACAGCTTCCTGCAAAATATTAGTCTCTTCTTGGACAGCGGAGAATTTCTCAATATATAGTTTAACATAGGCATTAGAAGCATAATTATCATAACAATATTCAAGTATGGCAAAATTTTCAGATTTGTAGAGAGTAGCATCATACTTTTCAATCAAAGAAGCAATTTCATAAGAACCCTTAAAAGAAACAAATTCTTCAATTTGTTGAACATCATAGTAATTATAAACACCCTTAGCATACGAAGATACGATTCCATTATCAATAAAATCACATTGGTAGGGAAGGTGTTTCTTAGGGTTTTCAGAACAACAAGTAACATCATATATTTCACATAAATTCCAAGCATATCATTGCAAACGATGAATTTGATCTAGTAACAGTTTGCCTTTTTTAGATATACGGTGTCGCACATAACAAGCATGCTCATCTAAAGATTTTCCCTCAACTAAGCTAGTGGGGGTTTCAGCACGAGCACAAAGGGATCGAAGATGATCCAAGTAAAAAGCTTCAGGAGTGTGATAGATTTTGAGCGGTTCTTCAACCATTGGTTCAATAGGTACAACTATTTTTTTTGGTATAATGCGTTTCCTACCCATAACTAAAGATAGAAAACAACTAAGAACTGCAAATAAAATTACTTAGTGATAAAGCAAACAAGCACACACGAGAATATTCACCCCACGCTATGACTCCCTGGCAACGGCGCCAGAAAAAGGTCTTGATGACCCGCAAGTATACGGGATAGTTGTAGCCTCTTTCGATAAGTAAGAGTGTCGAACCCAACGAGGAGCTAAAGGTAGAACAAATATCCTCTCAAGCCCTATCTTCCACTGATACAACTCTACACACTCTTAGTGTTCGCTTTACCTAGAACAAGTATGAAACTAGAACTACTTTGTAGGTGTCATAGGATAGGTTTGCAAGATAATAAAGAACACGTAAATAAAAATTAGGGGCTGTTTAGATAAATAAGCAATAAAGTAAATATAGCGAGTGTGGAAAAGTGGTGGTAGGAGTTGCAGAATTGTCCCTAAGCAATTTGTCGGCGTTCTGGGAACGGGGGTCCCCAAACTTGCCTGCCTGCGGCCTGCGGCGTGGCTCAAGGGGCGGCCCAGCGTGGCCCATCTTCATTAGCACGAGCTCAAGACCCTCGCGAGGGGCCAAGCTTCGCGGGGCGTACGACAGGAAGCTTCCTCAGGCATGGCCTCGTCATGCTGGCTCGCGAGGAGGCGGAGAGATCAAGGTGGGGTACCTCATGAGGTGCCCATGACGCAAGCCATGACGACCAAGGGCGCCAGGCGAGCGCCAGCCCGCGCAGTGTCCTTCTTTCCTCTTTGGTGCAAAGGGGGCAAGCGCAGGCGAGAGCATCAAGCAAAGGCACCCATTTCGGTGCAATAAGACCAAGAGCGTTGCAACGGTAGGAAGGAAGTCATTGTGGAGCCCAACCCGCCGTCACCACTAGAGCCTTTGACAGGCGAGGACCAGCTTTAGTCAGGATAAGTGTACTGGATGTTCCCCTTCAAAATGCCCAATTGTTGGCGCCCTTCCCGCTCAATATTTGGGAAGAGGCCCAGGGCCTCCGCCATTAAATAGGACTAGCTACCCAAAAGGTAGAGGCATCAGATCACCATTAGGAAACCAGTAGAAAGAGCGACTGAACTCCCCCTAGCAGTTCATCTCACCAGCCAAGAACAGATCCTCGCGAGGCTGTTCTTCCTTGTATGGTTCATCATCAGCCCAAGTGGCAATCCACCACACCACACACTGGAGTAGGGTATTACACCACAATGGTAGCCTGAACCAGTATAAACTCTGTGTCTCTTGTGTTGTTCCTTTTGTAGCCTAGATCATACCGAGGCGGTGAGGTGCAGGTAGGTAGTGGGCGAAATCTCCACGCGCACTGCAGTGTTAGAATCTAGAGGGTCTGCCGGAACCCAAAATCCGACATTTGGCGCGCCACGTAGGGGGTGCACCGGAATTTGTCTTCCGCCGCCATGTTCTTCACCAACCATCACATCCATGTCAGACGCTCGTTGGGCCCGCGCCAAGCACCGAGCCGCTCTCGCTTCCCGCGTCGCCCAGACGGCCCCCATCGGCGGCCACGCTCGCTGTTCCCCGTCGCCTGCCGTCAACGCTCCCACCGGCCCGGCAGAGAACAAGCAGCAAGCATCGTTCCAGCATCCGTCCATGAGGCGAGACGGCCGCACTGCTACTCCCTCACTCGCCCCAGCTGGTTCTTCGTCCCATGCACCCCGTGCGGCCATGGAGGCTCGAGCTGCGCTCATCGCGGCAAACGAGCTCCTGCGCTACCACCCAGTCGACGACGTCTACGAAGAGTGGCTCGACCGCGTCGCCGAGCTCGTCCGTGCCATAGGAGGCTCCCACGCGTCGTCCTTCTCGCTGCATCGCGCACCGCCCTGCGCGGGAAATGAAGCTCCGGGGGCGCCTCAGCCACCTCCCCCTCAAGAAGGCGCCCTGGCCCCAAGGCGCGTGGCCCCTAGGCGGAACCCACTCCGTCCGGCGCCCGCGCAGCAAGAGCGGAGCTGCCAAGAGGTCCCTCGCCCCCAAGAAGCTGCCCGAGTGCTCCCTGCTCCGGCCCGTCGTGACCACGCTCCTGTTCCAGCACGCCAAGACCTCGCGCTGCTCCCAGCTGCAGTGCATGGGGACCCGGAAGACCGAGGTCTTCATCACCAAAGGCCTCCCTTGGCCACAGAAGGTGCCTCACCTTCACCACCGAGCTGCGCAACCTCGCGTGGCCCTGCAAGTTCAAGCCAGACCTACCTCCTTGCTACGACGGCACGGCCGACCCTGCGGAGTTCCTCCAGCTCTACGAGCTGGGCATCAAAGCCGCCAACGGGGACGCGAAGGTCATGGCGAACTGGTTTCCCATGGCACTCAAGGACGGGGCCCGCACCTGGCTCCTGAACCTGGCTCCTGGCACGATCTCCTCCTGGGACGAGATGCGCACCCGTTTCATCACCAACTTCCAAGGTACTCGCGATCGGCCACCCGCCATGAGCGACATGCGCCGCGTCAAGCAGCAACCAGGGGAGACCCTGTAGAAGTACATCCAGTGCTTCAACAACGCACGTGACCGAGGAGGCCATCATCTCAGGCTTCTCCGATGGTGTGCGTGACATCAAGATGAAGGAGGAGCTGGCGATGCATGAAGATCTGTGCACTTCCTTGGAGCTGTTCAAATTGGCGACCAAGTGCGCCAGGGCTGAGGAAGGGCGCCTTTCCCTCCTCGAGCTGCCAGCCGCAGACCCAGAAGAGAAGAAATCCAAGGCCAAGGACGTGAAGCGCAAGGGGGCTGCCTTGCTTGCGGTAGAACCAGACACCAAGCGGGGAAGAGATCACCCAGAGTCTTTCATATGCAGTCGGTACTATGTGTACCACGACCTCCACACCCACAACACCAACGAATGTCAGGAGCTCCAAGCCGTGCGAGAAGGGACGATCGGCCGATGCCCCGACCGCGGAGGAGGAAGGAACGCAGGACGCTGGGAAGACCACAGTCCTCGCCAAGGGTGGCGCGACCGACCTCGCGAGGATTGCTAGCAGGATCAGCCTCGCAAGGGAGACTGGAGGTATCAGCCTCGCGAGGATCGTCCACAAGGAAACACAGGCCTCCATCTACTTCCACCACAGCCAAGGAGAAACGAGGACCATCATCAGGACGAGGGGGCTGGGGCTTCCAGGAGCTGCGCGCGATCGCCTGCATCCTGGGCGGAGCTCAAGCCCCAGCCTTTCAACGCATCTTCAAGAAGTTCGCCCGCGAGGTGAATGCAGTCCTTCCCAAGCTCGAAGCCACGTGCCCCCTCAGGTGGTCGGCATGCGCCATCACGTTCAGCTCAGTGGATCAACTCAAGTGCGCGGCCACAACCGGAGTCCTCCCGATGCTTTGCTCCCCAGTCATCAGCAACGGGCAAGTCACCAGGACCCTCATCGATGGCGGAGCAGGGCTCAACGTCCTGTCCGTAGAGACATTTAACAATCTCCAAGTGCCTTACGATTAGCTTCAGCCAACCAAGCCTTTCTCCGGAGTCACCGATGGCTCCACTGTTCCGATTGGGCAGGTCCGCCTCCCTGTCACCTTCGGGGCACGCAACAACTACTGCACCACGCTCATCCACTTCGACGTCGCCCACATTCGCCTGCCATACAACGCCATCCTCGGGTACCCAGCTCTCGCCAAGTTCATGGCCATGACTCATCACGGCTACAACGTCCTCAAGATGCCAGGAAGTTGCGGAGTCATCACGGTGCCCTGTAAAGAAAGAGACGCAATGTGCTCCTTGGAGCGAGCTTTTCAGGCTGCATCACTTGAAGACCCAGGTCGCGAGAGCGGGAGGCTCCCTGAGACTGCTCCCAAGAAGAAGAAGACATCGCCAGGCCCGACCCCTCAGGAGGCAGGCCCCTCAGGGTCTGCGCCTGCTCAGGGGGCACCTCCTTCTGTCGCATAGGAAGGCGCGCCCGGCGCCCTCGTCAAGTGAGGCTCGGGGGCTCCCTCCTGGAGGGCCACTGACCTTGCCAAGGTCACGAGGGAGGTGCTTGGGCACCACTTGGAGGCGTGTTTCAGAGCATGTTTCCCTCGGGGAGGAGCAAGGAAAGGAGGGCCAAACCCTCAGGAGTTCGTCAGACAGATCACGCAGGAGTTGCAGGAGTCTAGAGTCATGAGTGGCAGCCGCCGCTTACCCGCCGCAGCTCCCCATCCAGGCGAGGATGGTGGGCTGCGCGTCTGCATCGACATCCCAGGTCTCAACCGAGCCGCCTCTCAGGAGCGCTTCTGGCCCTCACGCATGGGGCGCTGTGAAGGCCCACCCCACAACTACGTTCGCATGCCCTACGGCTTGCCGAACACGGATGTTGCGCGCCAGCGCCTCATGAGGAGCATCTTGGAGGCTCAGGAGGCCAGGCATTCCGCAGTCCTGGCAGAGATGGAGATGGTCCGCGAGGAGCCACCAGTGCCTCCGGATCCTCCCGAGGTTCCTGGGCCTGGGGGCTCGTGAAGATCGGCTTCCGTAGCCCGCGACGTCCGCTACTCCAACACCCCTTCGCCTTCAACGCTATCAGGTGACATCCTTCAAGTTTCGTTTCCAGCTAGGAGCGCCCCCAGGGCTGCATTATTCCCAGGCCGCGTGGATCCGTCCCTGCGGCATGTATCCCCTTTTTAATTTATGTTCCTAGCTTACTTCGTTGGGGGCGCCCCTCGGGCTGCATCATCCCCAAGTCGCTCGGGTCAGACCCAGCGGCATGTACCCCTCTTGCGTTTATTTTCGGGCCATGCATTCGACCCATCAGGCTTGTTATTTGATGCATGTCCACGGCACCTCTTCTTCCTTAATGTCGGCCGCTTG
>NC_057801.1:288731784-288732083 GCF_018294505.1 Triticum aestivum
ATTTTCGGGCCATGCATTCGACCCATCATTATTGTTATTTGATGTCTGTCCGTGGCACCTCTTCTTCCTTCATGTCGGCCACTTGCACGTTAAAGGGGGGTACCTAAGCATGGCGACTCAGGGCTCCTACTGGCTCTCCAGCCCTCACCCTCTGGCTTTGTCCACGGCATCGCGACCTGGCAAACCAGCGATGGCTGAGACCCGCTCGAGGGCCGGGACCCGAGGACGTAGAGCATCGGCATCTAGCCAAATTTGCAGGAACACATCACAAGTTAAGGCCCAGTGCCAGGCGCAACCCG
>NC_057801.1:288732148-288799772 GCF_018294505.1 Triticum aestivum
ACCCGCTTGAGGGCCGGGACTCGAGGACGTAAAGCGCCACGACATCTAACCAAGCTTGCACGTTAAAGGGGGGGGGTACCTGAGCATCGCGACTCAGGGCTGCTACTGGCTCTCCAGCCCTCACCCTTTGGCTTTGTCCACGGCATCGCGACCTGGCAAACCAGCGACGGCTGAGACCCGCTCGAGGGCCGGGACCTGAGGACGTAGAGCATCGGCATCTAGCCAAATTTGCAGGAACACATCACAAGTTAAGGCCCAGTGCCAGGCACAACCCGCCTTGAGGTAGGGCCCCGTGAGTCCCACGTTGGCTCACGAGTGCCCAGATACACCTCCTCAGGCCCTACCGTGCCAGCCACGTGTCAGGGCGGGGCTGTACACGCCCCGGGGGCTCCTCCCGGAGGGGAACCCCCTCCCACGCACTAGTGGAAGCACCATGCTCCGTGCTGGCTGACGACACTGCCGAGGAGCGGCTATGCCCGTACACATAAAGACGTGCTATGCTCCGCGCTGGTGATAAACAACTGAGGGTGGCCCCCGGCTGCATCAACCTCAGGGAGCCTAGAGCTCAGTGTCCGGACTCATTGCAACGCCTCCCCTCGGGAGTGCCGCGCGAGGGGCTGGGCACGGGGGGCTGCGCCTGGGTCACACCCAGACGCACGCCACCTAGCCAGGCCCCTCGGGCCTGGTTCGTCGCGCGTCCCTCCCTGAGCGGAGCCAAGGTACGAAGGCCGTTTGAGCGTCAAGGGGGACTCATGAGCATCGTGACTCAGGAGCCTAACTGGTCACATAGCCCCTCACTCCTTAGTTCCGAAAGGCTAACGGCGGTTGAGGTATGCGTGGGGCCGGGCTCTGCAGACGTAGAATGGTAGATTCACCCCCACATCTCACCTCCCTACTTGCTGTTCGTGCGCCAAGGGGGACTCCTGAGCATCGCAACTCAGGAGCCTAACTTGTCACGTAGCCCCTCACTCCTTGGTCCCGTCCTGGTTTCCGGTCGGGGCTAACAGCGGCTGAGGTATGCACAGGGCCGGGCTCTGCCGGCGTAGAATATAAGCAAGTAGGAACAGCACAAATCTCAAGGAATTCAAAAGCAAATATTAAAGTCCATAACTATTATCACGACACCAAACACAAGTTTAAACGCCTCCCTGAGGCATGATGCATGTTGCAAGAGCTGAAAGCAGGACAGGATCCACGACGGAGTCATTTGTTGGCGGCAGAGCTGCGCGGAGCGGGTTCGCATCGTGAAACCACATGACCGGCAGCGCCTTGCTTCGGCTTGGTGCTGAAGGCCCGGAACTTCGACAGCAGAGCCTCCGCACGACCTTCACGGCCTCAGCAGCGGCAGCGGCAAGCTCGCCGGTCGCTGGCTCCAGCAGGCTGTCGAGGTCGACGTTGGGATCGCGAAGGTAGATGTGGGTAAGGACCTGCGTCAGCGCTGCAGAAGACAGGACACGCGCCTCGGCCTCAGCCGTAGGGCCAAGGCCAAGGGTGACATCTTCAAGAGCACGGATCAGGAAGGGCAGCAGCTTGGCGGGGCCGTCCTCAGCGCCGGCCAGCGGGCTTTCCAGGCCACTGTTGTAAAGCAATCTCAGCAAGGTGCGAGCCTTCACCTCCATCTCCGTGAAGGCCCTGCGGTCCTCGGCAAGGACCCGCGCCTTGCCGTCCAGCTCTACCTTCCACGCCTCCAACTCCTGCTCCAGTGCGCCCAGGCGGTCATGGCGCTTGTTAAGCTTGGCATCTCGGTCCTTGACGGCCGCCTTGCGAGCCTTCATGGTTTCCTCCTTCTCTTGGCGGATGCGGACCTCCTTGGCAAGCTAGTCCCGCAGGCCCTGCAGCTTGCTCTCCAGCGCCTTGCAGCGACCTCGGGCATCAGCCGCCTCCCCAAAGGCGGCGTCTCGAGCGGCCTTCGCCCCAAGGACGACCTGCATCTCCTTGTTGCAGGCCGTCGAGGCTTGAACCAGTGCCACCCGAATCGAAGCATCAGAGCGAATCCAGCCAGAAGACGGCTCCAAGCGCCCGGCCACCAAGCGAGGGTCGGCGCCTAGAAGATCTTGCCGCAGCCAGTCCAGTACAGCGGTAGCACGATCCAGGACAGTGGGAGGAGTCGGAGAGACAACAGTTGGTGGAGTAGGAGGAGAGGACGGTAGCGTAACCACAGTATCCAGAGGCGGGACCTGCTGCGCCCCAACAGTGGTGGCGGTGGCGTCAGGCAAGGATACCTCTTGTCACATCCCTAGTTCTGGTATGACCTAGACTAGCTAGCAAGTTGTGCATCATTTTTAAATTCCATTTAATTTTGAAATGAGGACTTGTGAAACCCTCAGAATCATCTCTGGAAATGACCCAAATAAAAATTGTTCCAAAAAGGTCCAAGAAAATGCTCATGTTGTTCTCTGAAAATATTGGGCAGAGATAAAAAATCAAACCAATATTTTTAAGAGCCCATAAGTATTTATTTTGGCATTTGGAATTAATGCAGTAATTATTTGCTTTGGATATATATTGTTATATATATAAAATATTGTCCAAAAATTATGTCATTTATAAAGGAGCTCTGGAATAATATAACTAGCTTCTATAAAAATTGGCATAAGAAAATAAAATGGTTTAGTATTTTTTATTAAACCAAACAAATGTCAGAAAAATAGAAAAAGAAACAAAAGGGGAAAAAACCATACCTGGCGCTTAGCTCCTGTGCTGGCCCAGCACTATGCGGCCTGGCCGGCCCAGTTGGCCAGCACGGCCCACCTGTCCCCCCTCCTCTGTCGTCTTCCTCCTTGACAGGAGGACGGGCGCATGCCCGACGCGCGCACCGCCACGCCGCGCCACCTCCTCCCTCCCTCTCGTCGCTCTGGATGATCCCGCGCGACGCCACGCACGCCCCGTACCCCTCTCACTCTTCCCCCGATCCTCTCCTCTCCCTCGCTCTCTCTCTCACGGCCGAACGCCATCGACGCCACCGCTCGCCGTTGCCGCGGCCACTGCCTCCCCCTCGTCCCTCCGTCGTGTCCACGAGCTCCGCCACGACTCCCTTGTCCTCTCCGTCAAGCCGCAAGACGCCGGACGCCCTGTGGAGCCGCCGTCGCCATCGTCTTCGCCTCCGGCCGCCGCAGATCGCCATCGCCGCTTCGTCATCTCCAGCGCGTCCCCGGCCACAACGAGCAGCCCTGCAAGTCCGCTGTGAGCCCCGCCGTCGAACCCCCCTCTCCCCAGCTCTTTCGGCGCCCTCTAGCCCCTCCGCCGTCGAAGCCATGCCCCGGCCGCCGCCCCGAGCTCCGCTCCAGCGAGCTCCGGCCACCCCAGCTCCCCCTACCTGCTTCGCTGGCTGCGCAAGAGCCCGGGCTACGCTCCGGTGCCCTTAGTCGCCACCCCCGTGGTCTGTAACACGGACGCCGCCGCGTCCAGAGGTCACCAGCATTAACCTCGCCGGCCTGACATGTGGGCCCGACCTGCCAGGTGATTAGCTTAAGCTAATCACCACTTAGTTAACCTTGAGACACTGACAGTGGGCCCCAGCGCCACTAATCTAAGTTAGATTAGAAATAATCCCCCTATTAACTAACTGTGACACTGACGTGTGGACCCCACACGTCAGGTTTGACCCTGGTCAGCCCCGGTTGACCTGCTGACGTCATGCTGACGTCATGCTGGCGCAATAATATATTTTCTGGAATTAAAATAAATCAGGAAATTCCAGAAAATGTTCAAAACTTCAAAAATTCATATCAATTCAACCGTAGCTCAGATTGAAATAAATTATATATGAAAAATTATCAGAAAAATGCAATCTATCCATCTGTACCAGTTTCATGCATGATAAAACAACTTATACTTGCTGTATAGGTGAACACTAAAATGGCTTATATAAAGAGCTTATTTGGAGATGCATTTGAACCTTTGGTTCAAATGGACTTCAAACCAAATGAATACTAGTTGCATTAGCTCAAACAGCATCACATCTTCATGCCATGTTCATGCATCATATTGTTGCATATGCTTGTGTATTGATTGTTGGCACCGTTCCTTCTCGATAGGTCCTGCTGCGGAGACGTTCCAGAGTACCTGTATGTGAAGCAGTGCCCCTTGTTGATTACCACGCAAGCAAACCCCCTTGTTCATTCCGATAAATTCTACTCTCTCGCTCCTGCTCTCAGTTATTGCATTAGGACAACAACGATTCATCTGCTAATTTGTGCTGCGGTAGTTGAACCCATTCCTCTGCATGACCTGTCATTGCCACAGTAAATAGTTGAAACCCACTAGCATGTGTAGGAGTTGATTGAGCCATGTTGTGTTCCTACCATGCTATGCCTGCTATTGCTTAGAGTTGTGTCAGGTCTGGTTCATTGGGAATGAATTGGAGTGTTACGATATGTTCTGGTGCTGAGAGTGAAGTGTGTGAACACGATTTGGTAAAGGTAGCGGTGAGAGGCCATGTAGGAGTACATGGTGGGTTATCTCACTGGAACCGTCCTTAAGCACTGAGTTCTATGTATGTTGTCCAATGACTCGATACTACCATACATTGGGTTCCGGTAACTCAACCCCTCTTGACTTATTAACCAACTTGGTCTCTGTCCAGGACTCGCAACTAGTTTCTGGTGTTTGTAGGTAGTGCTATTTTTCTACCGAGTGGCACCCAGCAGGGTGGGCTTGGGACAGACTAGGCACAGGTGGCACGGTGTACCAAGTGGCACCCGGATGGTGGGCTTGGGAACCCTGCTCACATCGTTTGGGGCCGTGAGCGACACCCCGGCCGGATCTCCTTGCGGATGGAACCCGAATAGGCGATAAACCTGGACTAGAGTCTTGTGTGGTTAGTCAGGTCGTGGCCGACACCCACGCCAGGCTTCCGCTTGAAGGTTGCCGAGATACATGACGTGTACATGGCGGTAAGTGGCGAGAGCGTGTGTGAAGAAGTACACCCCTGCAGGGTTAACATGATCTATTCGAATAGCTGGGTCCGCGGTTATGGACTTCTTGGATGCTTACATGGTACATAGACAACTTGAAGTGGATACTCTAAAATGCTCAAGACAAGTGTGAGTGCTATGGATGGCCTTCCCGTAGGGAGACGGGGATGAATCCATAGTAGTGTATTGTGTGGTGACTAGTGGACTCGTGTGCGCCATATCACCTCAAAGAAGTTCTGGTAGTCATAGAACAGGATTGCCAGAGCGTCAAAGCTGGCTTGCTGCAACTAAACCCCACATTACCCTCTTGATACAAGTGCATGTATGGTAGGATCTGATGTAAGTCTTGTTGAGTACCTTTGTACTCATGTTGCTTTATTTATGTTTCTTGCAGCGAAGACTTCGGTCTTACTAGTGTTCTCGTGGACTTCGATGAGTAGCTTGTACCTTAGCTACGATCTTGATCGGATGTTGTAGATAGTCAGGCTCTTCAGCCTTTTTCATTTGTAGATGTCTATACCCAGACATGTAATGCTTCCGCTTGCTGCTTGTATGCTATGTATGATGGGTCCTGTGACCCCTGTTTGCAATAAATGCTATGTTGGCTCTTTGAGCTTTATCTATATGACTTGTTGAGTTATGTTGTGATGCCATGTTGTACAACACATACTTGCATGTTATGCGTACGTGTAATGTGTATTGCTATGTGTGGGATCTGACTATATAGTTGTTTATCCTTAGTAGCCTCTCTTACCGGGAAATGTCTCCTAGTGCTTCCACTGAGCCCTGGTAGCTTGCTACTGCTCCGGAACACTTAGGCTGGCCGGCATGTGTCCTTCGTTCCTGTGTCTGTCCCTTCGGGGAAATGTCGCGCGATGAAAACCGGAGTCCTGTTAGCCCGCTACAGCCCGGTTTACCGGAGTCCTGCTAGCCCAGTTGCTACAGCCCGGATTCACTCGCTGATGACCGACACGTTCAATGCTGGGTCATGTATGCCTGTCCCTATAAGTTAGTGCCACTTTGATTTCACGACTAGCCATGTCAGCCCGGGTTCTTTGTCATATGGATGCTAGCGACATTATCATATATGTGTGCCAAAAGGCGCAAACGGTCCCGGGCATGGTAAGGCGACACCCGTGGGAATACCGTGCGTGAGGCCGCAAAGTGATATGAAGTGTTACATGCTAGATCGGTGTGGCATAGAATCGGGGTCCTGACAGCTTTGGTATCAGAGCCTGACTGCCTGTAGGATTACCAAGCCAAACTGGTCGAAGTTGAGTCTAGAAATTCTTTAGTTATGTAAGGGAATTGATTGTGGGAAGGAACGTAAGGCTCTTTTTACTCCTTATACCTCATGGCCTTCTGATCTGAGTCGTCCTATCTTTCCTACAGGGTTAAGGAACTAGGCTTCTCTTCCGTCTATCAGGATCACGTGTTACTACTCCATAGTCCAATAGGATTGGTTGATCAGAGTCATACCCCAGTTTTTGAGTACTTTCGGTGTAGTCTGCTTAGTACTATCTCAGAACCTTGAGTGGTCATGTTGAGTATGTTACTACCCCATTTTAGCAAGATGTCTCATTCTGAGCATTTTACTGCCATTATGCTACAGGAATTTCCCTAGGAGTTCGAGAGATACTAATTTCCTTGTCCTACATTCTATAGCCTATAGTTGATGCTGATTCCGTCCTTGGTCTCGTTTCTCGGGATGTCATCAGATACGCGAAGTTCTGTTGCCCGTAGCCAGAACCACGGAGATGGTAGGGACGAGGATCCTCCCGACCCGCCTTCGTTGATAGAGTTCATGTTAGAGATGGAGAGGAACAAGCGTGAGTCTAACCGCTTGTTGGCACGTATCAAGGAGAACACCGCACATCGGTCCAATAAGTCTGCGACCATTCATGACTTCATTCGCTTGCACCCACCTACCTTTCATCATTCCATCGAGCCACTCGATGCAGATGATTGGCTCTGTAGCATCACTCATAAGCTGCATTCCGCGAACGTAGCTGAAGATGACAAGGTCACCTATGCCACATACCACCTGGAAGGTCCTGCTAGTCTTTGGTGGCAGAACTATGAGGCTATGCTTCCAGCTAGCCAGATTCCTACCTGGAGGGATTTCACTGCGGCTTTTCGCGAGCATCACATTCCTGAGGCCCTCATCGATCGCAAGAGAGAAGAGTTCTGTAGTTTCATCCAGAGTAAGATGGCTGTTGATGCTTATAGTAGAGAGTTTGAGAACCTCGCCCGCTATGCCACAGAAGAAGTGTCCATGGACGCCAAGAAGCAGGCTAGGTTCCGGAAGGGTCTCAACCCCAAGTTGCGTCGTGATCTCCACCTACATCATTGTGATACATTCCAGGCTCTTGTGAATAAGGCCATCCATGCAGAGACAGCTCAACTCACTTACGAGGAGTCTCGTAAGCACACCCGTGATTTGGGATCTTCCTCCGGTTCTAGTTCTCAGAAGCGCCGGATTTGGGTTCCAAACTCCGCTCTTCCTTCCGGATATTCACCAAGGCCATCTCATGTGGTGCCTTCCCCGGTTCAGTCATATGCTCCACCCAGGCCTACTGGTAGACCGCTTGTCAGTGCGGGTCCACGTCCAACTTCAGGGACTTGCTTCACATGCGGGAAGCCAGGACACTATGCACGTGACTGCCCTCAGGCCAGTTATGCTCCACCCCAGCCCGAGAAGACCGTTGGTTGTGTTAAGCCATCACACAAGATGATCAGTGTCAAGCCAGCCCCCACTGAACGTGGACGTGTGCATCACGTCTCAGCTAAAGACGCTCATGATGATCCGGATGTCGTTCTTGGTTCACTCCTTGTCAATTGTCATCCAGCATCGGTTCTGTTCGATACTGGAGCATCTCACTCCTTCATTTCTGAAAGCTATGCTAACTGGCACAACCTGTCATTTTGTGATATGCCCTCTTCGTTAGTCATTCAAACTCCTGGATCCAAATGGCAAACCTCTAGCATAAGCCATGGTAACGAGATCCTTGTTGATAGACTTGTATTCCTTGCATCACTTGTAGCCCTCAAGTCCTCAGATATTAACATCATCTTGGGTATTGACTGGATGACAGCTCATCATGCCAAGATTGATTGTTACACAAGATCTGTTCAGCTTACACACCCATCTGGCAAGATAGTCACTGTCTCCACTAGAGTTGCAAAGTTTCAGCTCTATTCTCTTAGTGCCAGCCCTCTCCCAGACCTTAAAGATATCCCGATAGTCCGTGACTTTTCGGATGTCTTTCCAGAAGAACTGCCAGGTGTTCCACCTGACAGAGATGTAGAGTTCGTCATAGATCTTATCCCAGGAACTGCTCCAATCTCCAGAAGACCTTACAAGATGGCACCCTTAGAACTAGCCGAGCTTAAGAAACAACTTGATGAGTCCTTGCAAAAGGGTTTCATCCGTCGTAGTTCTTCTCCTTGGGCTTGCCCCGTCCTCTTCGTCAAGAAGAAGGATGGTACGGACTGGATGGTTGTAGATTATCGTCCCGTTAATTTGGTCACGATAAAGAACAAGTATCCACTTCCCAGGATCAACGACCTGTATGATCAGCTCGCTGGATCCTCAGTCTTCTCCAAGATGGATTTGAGGTTATGCTACCACCAAATCAAGATCAGAAATGGGGACATTCCTAAGACTGCTTTTGTCACTCGTTATGGCCAGTACGAGTACACCGTCATGTCCTTCGGCCTAACCAATGCCCCAGCCACTTTCTCCCGCTTGATGAACTCGATCTTCATGGAGTACTTAGATAAGTTCGTCGTGGTTTACCTCGATGATATTCTTATTTACTCGAAGAACAAGGAAGAGCATGCTGAACATCTTAGACTTGTATTAGAAAAACTCAGAGAGCACCGCCTTTATGCCAAGTTCTCCAAGTGTGAATTTTGGTTGCGAGAAGTGACCTACCTAGGCCACGTAATCTCTGGTAAGGGCATTGCTGTTAATCCCGAGAGAGTTAAGGCCGTTCTCGATTGGACTCCACCTGAAACCGTTAAACAAGTTAGGAGTTTCCTTGGTCTAGCCAGCTATTGTCGCCGCTTTGTTGAAAACTTCTCCAAAGTAGCCAAACCCCTCACGGAACTCCTCAAGAAAGATAAAAAGTTTGAGTGGTCCCCACAGTGTGAGTACAGTTTTCAGGAACTGAAAAGACGCCTGACTTCTGCTCCCATACTTGTGCCACCGGATTTCACAAAGGACTTTGTTATCTACTGCGACGCCTCACGATAGGGACTAGGTTGCATTCTTATGCAGGATCGTCATGTGATTGCCTATGCATCTCGACAGTTGCATCCACATGAGGATAATTATCCTACACATGATCTAGAGCTTGCAGCCGTAGTCTATGCACTCAAGACCTGGCGACATTACCTTCTTGGTAAACGTTGCGAGATCTACACCGATCACCAGAGTCTCAAGTATATCTTCACCCAACCAGATCTGAACCTTAGGCAAAGACGTTGGTTGGAGTTGATCACAGATTATGATCTAGGGATTACCTACACCCCAGGCAAAGCCAATGTCATGGCTGATGCGCTAAGTCGTAAATCCTATTGCAACAATCTCATGTTGCAGCAAGGCCAACCACTTCTCCATGAGGAATTCTGTAAGCTCAATCTTCACATTGCTCCTCACAGATTCCTTTCTACCTTGGTGGCGAAACCTACTCTTGTGGATCATATTATAGAAGCCCAGAAGCATGATACGGGGATTACCCGGATCAAGAGAAACATTGCCAAGGGTATTGCTGGTAGTTTCTCTATAGATAATCGAGGTGTCATTTTCTTTGGGAACCGCCTGGTGGTCCCCAAGAAGCAACATCTTCGACAATTGATCCTTAAGGAGGCGCATGAATCTCCTCTCACGATTCATCCCGGTAGTACTAAGATGTATCAGGACCTACGCCAGAGGTTCTGGTGGACTAGGATGAAGAGAGAAATCGCTCAGTTTATTGCTAACTGTGATGTTTGTCATCGCGTTAGGGCAGAGCATCAAAGGCCTGCTGGCACTCTTCAGCCTTTAGCTATTCCTGAGTGGAAATGGGATAAAGTTGGTATGGACTTCATCACCGGCTTTCCCAGGACCAAGAAAGGGAATAATGCTATCTTCGTAGTCATTGATCGTCTTTCCAAAGTGGCTCACTTCCTTCCTGTTCGAGAGAGTATCACCGCTAGCCAGCTCGCTAACTTATATATTTCTCGAATAGTGTCACTTCATGGTGTTCCACTAGAGATCAATTCAGACCATGGTAGTCTTTTCACTTCTCATTTCTGGGAGAGTTTCCAAACTGCCATGGGAACCCATCTTTCCTTCAGTACCGCTTTCCACCCTCAGTCGAGTGGTCAGGTGGAACGGGTCAACCAAATTCTCGAAGACATGCTTAGAGCTTGCATTATCTCATTCGGTATGGATTGGGAGAAATGTCTTCCTTTCGCCGAGTTTGCTTATAACAATAGCTATCAATCCAGTCTCAAGAAAGCTCCTTTTGAGGTTCTCTATGGACGAAGATGTCGAACACCTTTGAACTGGTCAGAAACCGGTGAAAGACAATTCTTTGGACCGGACATGATCCAGGAGGCAGAAGAGCAAGTTCGCATCATTCGTGAGAATTTGAAAACAGCCCAGTCTCGTCAGAAGAGCCAGTATGATCGTCATCATAGGGATATGACCTATGAAATTGGCGACAAAGCTTACCTTCGGGTCACTCCTTTGAAGGGTACCCACCGATTCGGTATCAAGGGCAAGTTGGCTCCTCGTTACATTGGTCCTTTTCGCATTCTCGCTAAACGAGGAGAGGTTGCCTACCAGTTGGAACTACCCCCACATCTTTCTCGAGTTCATGATGTCTTCCACATCTCTCAACTCAGGCGTTGCTTCTCGGATCCCATCCGCGGAGTGGACCACGAAACGCTTGATCTCCAAGATAACCTCACATACCGAGAGTACCCGGTTCGCATTCTTGATCAAGCAGAGCGTGTTACTCGACGTCAGAACATCAAGTTTCTCAAGGTTCAGTGGTCTCATCATTCCGAGTGAGAAGCTACTAGGGAGTGAGAAGATCGTCTTCGACTGGAGTACCCCGCTTTCTTTCCGTCGACCCCTGAATCTCGGGACGAGATTCTTTCAAGTGGGGGCGAGTTGTCACATCCTAGTTCTGGTATGACCTAGACTAGCTAGCAAGTTGTGCATCATTTTTAAATTCCATTTAATTTTGAAATGAGGACTTGTGAAACCCTCAGAATCATCTCTGGAAATGACCCAAATAAAAATTGTTCCAAAAAGGTCCAAGAAAATGCTCATGTTGTTCTCTGAAAATATTGGGCTGAGATAAAAAATCAAACCAATATTTTTAAGAGCCCATAAGTATTTATTTTGGCCATTTGGAATTAATGCAGTAATTATTTGCTTTGGATATATATTGTTATATATATAAAATATTGTCCAAAAATTATGTCATTTATAAAGGAGCTCCGGAATAATATAACTAGCTTCTATAAAAATTAGCATAAAAAAATAAAATGGTTTAGTATTTTTTATTAGACCAAACAAATGTCAGAAAAATAGAAAAAGAAACAAAAGGGGAAAAAACCTTACCTGGCGCTTAGCTCCTGTGCTAGCCCAGCACTATGCGGCATGGCCGGCCCAGTTGGCCAGCCCGGCCCACCTGTCCCCCCCTCCTCTGTCGTCTTCCTCCCCGACAGGAGGACGGGCGCATGCCCGACGCGCGCACCGCCACGCCGTGCCACCTCCTCCCTCCCTGCCTACTTGTCCTCCCCCTCGTCGCTCTGGATGATCCCGCGCGACGCCACGCACGCCCCGTACCCCTCTCACTCTTCCCCCGATCCTCTCCTCTCCTCTCCCTCGCTCTCTCTCTCACGGCCGAACGCCACCGACACCACCGCTCGCCATTGCCGCGGCCACTGCCTCCCCCTCGTCCCTCCGTCGTGTCCACGAGCTCCGCCACGACTCCCTCGTCCTCTCCGTCAAGCCACAAGACGCTGGACACCCTGTGGAGCCGCCATCGCCATCGTCTTTGCCTCTGGACGCCGCAGATCACCATCGCCGCTTCGTCGTCTCCAGCGCGTCCCCGGCCACAACGAGCAGCCCTGCAAATCCGCTGTGAGCCCCGCCGTCGAACCCCCCTCTCCCCTGCTCTTCCGGCGCCCTCTAGCCCCTCCGCCGCCGAAGCCGTGCCCCGGCCGCCGCCCCGAGCTCCGCTCAGGCGAGCTCCGGCCACCCCAGCTCCCCCTACCTGCTTCGCTGGCTGCGCAAGAGCCGGGGCTACGCTCTGGTGCCCTTAGTCGCCACCCCCATGGCCTGTAACACGGAAGCCGCCGCGTCCAGAGGTCGTCGGCGTTAACCTCGCTGGCCTGACGTGTGGGCCCAACCTGTCAGGTGATTAGCTTAAGCTAATCACCACTTAGTTAACCTTGAGACACTGACAGTGGGCCCCAGCGCCACTAATCTAAGTTAGATTAGAAATAACCCCCCTGTTAACTAATTGTGACACTGACGTGTGGACCCCACACGTCAGGTTTGACCCTGGTCAGCCCCGGTTGACCTGCTGATGTCGTGCTGACGTCATGCTGGCGCAATAATATATTTTCTGGAATTAAAATAAATCAGGAAATTCCAGAAAATGTTCAAAACTTCAAAAATTCATATCAATTCAACCGTAGCTCAGATTGAAATAAATTATATATGAAAAATTATCAGAAAAATGCAATCTATCCATCTGTACCAGTTTCATGCATGATAAAACAACTTATACTTGCTGTATAGGTGAAACACTAAAATGGCTTATATAAAGAGCTTATTTCGAGATGCATTTGAACCTTTGGTTCAAATGGACTTCAAACCAAATGAATACTAGTTGCATTAGCTCAAACAGTATCACATCTTCATGCCATGTTCATGCATCATATTGTTGCATATGCTTGTGTATTGATTGTTCGCACCGTTCCTTCTCGATAGGTCCTGCTCCGGAGACGTTCCAGAGTACCTGTCTATGAAGCAGTGCCTCCCTTGTTGATTACTAGGCAAGCAAACCCCCTTGTTCATTCTGATAAATTATACTCTCTCGCTCCTGCTCTCAGTTATTGCATTAGGATAACAACGATTCATCTGCTAATTTGTGCTGCGGTAGTTGAACCCATTCCTCTGCATGACCTGTCATTGCCACAGTAAATAGTTGAAACCCACTAGCATGTGTAGGAGTTGATTGAGCCATGTTGTGTTCCTACCATGCTATGCCTGCTATTGCTTAGAGTTGTGTCAGGTCTGGTTCATTGGGAATGAATTGGAGTGTTACGATATGTTCTGGTGCTGAGAGTGAAGTGTGTGAACACGATTTGGTAAAGGTAGCGGTGAGAGGCCATGTAGGAGTACATGGTGGGTTGTCTTACTGGAACCGTCCTTAAGCACTGAGTTCTATGTATGTTGTCCAATGACTCGATACTACCACACATTGGGTTCCGGTAACTCGACCCCTCTCGACTTATTAACCAACTTGGTCTCTGCCCAGGAGTCGCAACTAGTTTCTGGTGTTTGTAGGTAGTGCTATTTTTCTACCGAGTGGCACCCGGGAGGGTGGGCTTGGCACAGACTAGGCACAGGTGGCACGGTGTACCAAGTGGCACCCGGATGGTGGGCTTGGGAACCCTGCTAACATCGTTTGGGGCCGTGAGCGATACCCCGGCCGGATCTCCTTGCGGATGGAACCCGAATAGGCGATAAACCTGGACTAGAGTCTTGTGTGGTTAGTCAGGTCGTGGCCGACACCCTCGCCAGGCTTCCGCTTGAAGGTTGCCGAGATACATGACGTGTACATGGCGGTAAGTGGCGAGAGAGTGTGTGAAGAAGTACACCCCTGCAGGGTTAACATGATCTATTCGAATAGCCGGGTCCGCGGTTATGGACTTCTTGGATGCTTACATGGTACATAGACAACTTGAAGTGGATACTCTAAAATGCTCAAGACAAGTGTGAGTGCTATGGATGGCCTTCCCGTAGGGAGACGGGGATGAATCCATAGTAGTGTATTGTGTGGTGACTAGTGGACTTGTGTGCGCCATATCACCTCAAAGAAGTTCTGGTAGTCGTAGAACAGGATAGCCACAACGTCAAAGCTGGCTTGCTGCAACTAAACCCCACATTACCCTCTTGATACAAATGCATGTATGGTAGGATCTGATGTAAGTCTTGCTGAGTACCTTTGTACTCATGTTGCTTTATTTATGTTTCTTGCAGCGAAGACTTCGGTCTTACTAGTGTTCTCGTGGACTTCGACGAGTAGCTTGTACCTCAGCTACGATCTTGATCGGATGTTGTAGATAGTCAGGCTCTTCAGCCTTTTTCATTTGTAGATGTCTGTACCCAGACATGTAATGCTTCCGCTTGCTGCTTGTATGCTCTGTATGATTGGTCCTGTGACCCCTGTTTGCAATAAATGCTATGTTGGCTCTTTGAGCTTTATCTATATGAGTTGTTGAGTTATGCTATGATGCCATGTTGTACAACACATACTTGCATGTTATGCGTACATGTAATGTGTATTGCTATGTGTGGGATCTGACTATCTAGTTGTTTATCCTTAGTAGCCTCTTTTACCGGGAAATGTCTCCTAGTGCTTCCACTGAGCCCTGGTAGCTTGCTACTGCTCCAGAACACTTAGGCTGGCCGGCATCTGTCCTTCTTCGTTCCTGTGTCTGTCCCTTCGGGGAAATGTCGCGCGATGAAAACCGGAGTCCTGTTAGCCCGCTACAGCCCGGTTTACCGGAGTCCTGCTAGCCCAGTTGCTACAGCCCGGATTCACTCGCTGATGACCGGCACGTTCGATGCTGGGTCATGTATGCCTGTCCCTGTAAGTTAGTGCCACTTTGGGTTCACGACTAGCCATGTCAGCCCGGGTTCTTTGTCATATGGATGCTAGCGACATTATCATATACGTGTGCCAAAAGGCGCAAATGATCCCGGGCATGGTAAGGCGACACCCGTGGGAATACCGTGCGTGAGGCCGCAAAGTGATATGAAGTGTTACATGCTAGATCGGTGTGGCATAGAATCGGGGTCCTGACACCTCTGGAGTCGCTTGGGCCATGGGAGCTGAGCTCGCCCTAGCCAGCTCCACCAGGCCTCGCAAGGACGACCGGGCAGGAGAGGCCCGTGCCTTGCAGCCACCTTCTTTCGCGGGCAGAGGCGCTGCCCCAGACAGAACCTCAGGAGCCCCCTTCAGCTTCTGCGCCGCAGGCGCCAGCCTAGCCAAGAGATACGGACGTCAAGCCTCAGCGACGAAATATGGAATAAAACAAGAATCAAGCAATTACTGGTCATCACTCGCGAGCTCGAGCAACCTCCGGCCATACTTGAAGCCCGAGAGCCGGCTGCAGGGATCCGCCTCGAGAGGCTCGGAAGCAGGAGGCGCGTCTGCGGGTCGCCTCGGAGCCGGGGCAGACCCGAGGGAGACCAGCCCAGTCGTGTCCTTCTTCCGGATCGGGGGCAAACTCTCGCCGCCTCGCTCGTCGCCATCCTCATCATCACTCGGCAAGAGGCGGAGAGCGCGGGACCTGCGTCAGGGGAGGGGCGCTCTCGACTCCCCGTCGGTAGCCTCGGAGTCAGAGACTCCTTCCTGCTCCTCTTCTTCCTCCTCTTCGCTGGAGTCGCCGGAGGACACGTTCACCATCGTGAGGGCCGCCGGGTCCTCGGGAACCTCCGTGGGCACGGGCCCGTCCCCATTGAGGACGGGCATGGAGTGCACCGCCTGCTCCCAATCATCTAGAAGGAACAGGGGTACAGGGGCGCCCTCCAGCCTCGCCATGTCTCCTCCGACCAAAGATTGGAGGACCGCGGCCAGATCTTCATCGGCCAGGACTGCGGGGCTCGGGCGGGGCCTCCACAGCGGAAGCGAGTACTTACAAAGCGGGGCCACCTGGTGCTCCAGGAACTCCCTCAGGAGCGACGCACCAGTGAGCTTTGCCGCCGCCATGTTGCCCGGCCTCAGATCCGCGTCCATCTTCTCCAACACCGGCTTCGCGCAGGGGTCCACGAGTTCCGCGCGAGACCAATCATCGAAGCTCGCGGGTTGCTCCGTGAGCAGAATCAGCCGAGGGTGGATGCGCCAGCATCTACCATGACCCACTTGCTCATGAAGCCCTCAATCCTCTTCCCGGCTTCGAGATGGCGTTGGAGCTGCCATACGCAACAAAGCTCGCGCACGCGGAGATGGGACCATGAGAGGGCCGGAGGGAGAAGTAGTAGCGCAGCAAGGCCACTGAAGGCTGCACTCCAACGAGGGCCTCACAATAGTAGGCGAAGATCGACAGAAGATGAACAGAGTTGGGGTGGAGATGCAGAGCTTGTAGGTTGTAATGGCGGAGTACAGAGAAGAAAAACTCAGAAAAGGGAGGCACCAGATCGGCAGCAATGGCGCTTACAAAGAGCGGATAGAAGGTGCTCCCTTGGCCCTCGGAAGGGAGGAGCCGGCCTTGAACACCTTTGCCCCGTCGATGCCTTGCACCGCCACCATCCGGTGCACCCGGGCAAGGCTCGCCTCCGACACGTTCGGCGAGACCAAGGCGGGCGAGTACCAAGCTTTGGCCGGGGTCTGGCGAGGCCATGTCTTGCTAGGGCGTGCGATCAAAGTAGATCTGAAGATTTCAGAGGCAGAAAGGAAGGGCGCAAGAAAGGGGATCTGTGCAATGACCGGAGGAAGCAAGGGAAGCAAAGCCTAGGCAGATGTCGCTCTTTTGTCGATTCACGCAGTTGCTAAGGCACCCAAGACCAACCAACCGCCACGCAGCGCCCGAGGACGCAGACTGTTAGGGCCCGCGACGCTTCGCACTTGCCCCTTTGCTTCTCTGCTCAGCTAAGTCCGGGCGCGCCTTGGGCCCGGGGGCTACTGTCGGCATTCTGGGAACGGGGGTCCCCAGACTTGCCTGCCTGCGGCCTGCAGCGTGGCTCAAGGGGCGGCCCAGCGTGGCCCATCTTCATCAGCACGAGCTCAAGACCCTCGTGAGGGGCCAAGCCTCGTGGGGCGGACGACAGGAAGCTTCCTCAGGCATGGCCTCGTCAGGCTGGCTCACGAGGAGGCGGAGAGATCAAGGAGGGGTACCTCACGAGGTGCCCATGACACAAGCCATGACGACCAAGGGCGCCAGGCGGGCGCCAGCCCGCGCAGTGTCCTTCTTTCCTCTTTGGTGCAAAGGGGGCAAGCGCAGGCAAGAGCATCAAGCAAAGGCACCCATTTCGGTGCAACAAGACCATGACCGTCTCAACGGCAGCAAGGAAGTAATTGTGGAGCCCAAGCCGGCGTCACCACCAGAGCCTTTGACATGCGAGGATCAACTTTAGTCAGGATAAGTGTACTAGATGTTCCCCTTCAAAATGGCCAATTGTTGGCTCCCTTCCCGCTCAATATTTGGGAAGAGGCCCAGGGCCTCCGCCTATAAATAGGACTAGCCACCCATAAGGTAGAGGCATCGGATCATCATTAGGAAACCAGTAGAAAGAGCGACTGAACTCCCCCTAGCAGTTCATCACACTAGCCAAGAACAGACCCTCGCGAGGCTGTTCTTCCTTGTATTGTTCATCATCAGCCCAAGAGGCAATCCACCACACCACACACTGGAGTAGGGTATTACACCACAATGGTGGCCTGAACTAGTATAAACTCTGTGTCTCTTGTGTTGTTCCTTCCGTAGCCTAGATCATAGCAAGGCGGTGAGGTGCAGGTAGGTAGTGGGCGAAATCTCCGTGCGCACCCCAGTGTTCGAATCTAGAGGGTCTGCCGGAACCCAAAATCTGACACAATTGACTACTTTACTAGACCGATAGCATGCTTTATGTGCGAGAGGCCACTGCTAGCATGTCATCCCTGACTTGGAATTCTATGCACTTATGATTGGAACTATTATCAAGCATCTGCAACTACTAACGTTCATTAGGGTATAAGCCAACCATAGCATTAAGATATATTGGCCCCCCTTCAATCCCGTATGCATCAATTTCTATGCTAGGTTGAAGCTTCTGTCACTCTTGCCCTCCAATACATAGTCCTATCAACATACAACTAACCCTATGGTGTGATCCACGCGCGCGCTCATATGATGGGCACCAAAGGGCAGCAACATAACCACAAGCAAATTAAATCAATCATAGCAATTCATCAACCACCAATAGGACAACGAAAATCTACTCAAACATCATAGGATGGCAACACATCATTGGATAATAATATGAAGCATAAAGCACCATGTTCAAGTAGAGGGTACAACGGGTTGCGGGAGAGTGGACCGCTATAGATAGAGGGGGGAAGGTGATGGAGATGTTGGTGAAGATGGCAGAGGTGTTGGTGAAGATCGCGGTGATGATAATGGCCCCCCTTCTTCTTCTTCTTCTTCCTTGACCTTCTCCCTAGATGGGAGAAGGGTTTCCCCTCTGGTCCTTGGCTCCCATGGCGTGGGAGGGGTGAGAGCCCCTCCGAGATTGGATCTATCTCTCTGTCTCTCTCTGTTTCTGCGTTCTCAGATTCTGCCCCTTCACCATTTCTTTTATATCCGGAGATCCGTAACTCCAATTGGGGTGAATCTTTTGCCCAGATTTTTCTCATTAAATTAGTTTTATTGTGGCAACAGAAGAGCATCAACCGCCTTACGGGTGGCCCAGGAGAGTCCAGGGCGCGCCTGCCTCCCTGGGGCGCGCCCCCTATCTCCTAGCCCCCTCGGGCACCGTCTCGCATTGATTTTACTTCCCAAAAATCACAAATATTCCAAAATAATTATCCATCTATATTTATCCCGTTTGGACTCCGTTTGATATGGGGTTTCTACAAAACATAAAACATGCAACAGACAGGAACTGGCACTGGGCACTGGATCAATATGTTAGTCCCAAAAATAATATAAAAAGTTGCCAAAAGTATATGAAAGTTGAATAATATTGGCATGGAACAATCAAAAATTATTGATATGACGGAGACGTATTAGGGTGCGACAAGGAGCACACCAGCACCGGTGCCTTGCAGCAAGAAAGCCCTGTCAAAGTACATAATCCAGTTGCAACTTGCTTCCTTGCCAGGAAGAGTGGTCTCCTGGATCTCTTCATCGGGTGTCGAGGTCCACTCTGCAATGAACTCTGTCAAGACTCTACTCTGGATCGTCGAGGTACTTTCAAACTTCAAACCAAAACTTGACATCTCCAAGTCCCATTCCACAAACCTCCTCGTTGTGTCCGGGTTATGCAGTATCCGTTGCAATGGGAGGCGGGTGACGACAGTGATCTCGTGCACTTGGAAGTAATGATGCAGGTTCCTTGAGGCCATAAGGAGGTCGAAGAGCAATTTCTACACACCGAAGTACCTTGACATAGCCCCCTGCAAGAGGGATCTGACAAAGTAAACTGGGTGCTACATCATCTTCTTCTTCCGCACCACTTCACTTTGTTGCATAGGCCCTGTCTTGCCGGTGTCAGACCCTGCCGGGGGCCTCGCCTTGCCGGGACTAGGCCCTATCGGGGGAGCCCTGGCTCTCCATCCACCAACCCTGCCATTGCCACTGCCCCTTCATCGACCTCCCTCTGCGCCACTAGTGCGGCGCTGACCACTTGATTTGTTGCCGCTAGATACAGCAACAGCGGCTCTTGTGGTTTAGGCGCAACTTGTATCGGCATCAAGGAGGGGTATTTCTTCAAATCCTGCAGCGCTGCCTCCGCCTCTGGGGTCCACTCCATCGAGCCCACCTTTTTCAAGATTTTGAAAAAGGAAGGGCACGCTCAACGGACTTGGAGATGAATCTGCTCATGGCGGCAACACAGCCAGTGAGTCGACACACATCCTTGATCCGCCTAGGTGCCTCAATCTGCTCAATGGCCTTGATCTTTTCTGGATTTGCCTCGATCCCATGCTGCGACACAAAGAACCTAAGAAGCTTGCCGGACGGAACACCGAAGACACACTTCTCAGGGTTTAGCTTGAGGTTGATCTTGCGTAGATTTGCAAACGTCTCTTCCAAATCATGTACAAGTGTTGCCTTGTCTTTGGTTTTGACCACTATGTCATCCATATAAGCTTCCATATTTCTATGTAGCTGGGGCTCAAAACCAATTTGGACTGATCTTGCAAACATCGAGCTAGCACTCTTCAACCCGAAAGGTATCCGTAAAAAGCAACACGTACCACATGGGGTGATGAACATTGTCTTCTCTTCATCTTCTCTCGTCATGAAAATCTGGTGATATCCTGAGTAGGCGTCAAGGAATGACAACAGGTCACACCCGGCCATGGAGTCAACAATCTGGTTGATGCACGGCAATAGGAAAGGGTCTTTTGGACAGGCCTTGTTGATATATGTGTAATCAATACACGGCCTCCACTTCCCATTTTGCCTTGCGCACCACCACCGGATTGACCAACCACGTCGGATGGAGCACTCCTCTCACCAAGCCTGCCGCTTCCAACTTCCTGATCTCTTCTGCGATGAACTCCTGCCTTTCCAAAGCTTGCTTCCTGACCTTCTGCTTGATGGGCCGGGCATGAGAACAGACAACAAGATGGTGCTCAATCACCTCCCTCGGAACGTCAGGGATGTCAAATGCTTGCCATGCAAACACGTCCACATTCACCCGTACGAAAGTGACGACCGTTCCTTCCTATTTGCTATCGAGGGTGGAGCTTATGGTAAAAGCCCCTCCTATGCCGTCCTCCTTGGCGGACACCTTCTTGGTCTCTGGTGGTACAACTCTTGATTTCTTGCTCTTGTCGGTGGAGCTCTCTGCCATGTCCTCGATGGGAGCACATCCCTCCGAAGAGGTGCGCTTGCCGGAGTGGGTGCAGGAGGTCCTTCCGGTCTTCTTCCCTCCCGGGGCTTCAGCGGCAGGAGCAAGTGCCTTAGAGGCAGTCGCTGCAACTGCTTCCCGGTAGAGTTGGTCGTCGTAGATCAACACGTCCTTCTTGTCGGAGGGGACGGTGATGATGCTCATCGGCCCAGGTATCTTCAACGTGTTGTAGGCATAATGTGATGCTGCCATGAACTTGGCTAGTGCCGAGCGGCCAAGGATCCTTTTGTAGGGCAAGGGGATCTCGGCTACATGAAAGACAATCCTCTCCGTCATGTAGTTCAACTCACCTCCAAACGTCACGGGCAGTGTGACCTTACCCTTCGGCTGAATCCTTCCTGGGTTGACCCTTGAAACGTGCCTGTCTCTTCGAGGTCTCCATCAGGGATCTGCAGCCTTTTGATCACAACAGCCGAGATAAAGTTCATACCGGCCCCATCGTCAACTAGCATCTTCGTCATCTTGAGGTTGCGTATCATTGGTCAAACCAACAACGGCAGGCACCCGACCGCAGTTGTGTAGTCAGGGTGGTCCTCGGTGTCAAAGATGATAGGTGTGCTGGACCACTTCAGTGGCTTTTGTGCGTCGAATGATGGCTCCGCCGCTGTGATCTCATGCACCCAACGCTTGAGTTGGTGGTGAGAGGTGTGCAGCGAGGCGCAACCGTCGAGGCACATGGCCTCCGTAGCTTTCTAAAACTCGTGGTCTCTGGACTCGTCGTCCTCATCATGATCATTGTCTTCCTGCTTCTTGTCATGGCCCCGAGCGAGCCTCTCCTGCTCGTTATCCTTGCCACGGCGGCCTCCTTGGACGCCACGGCGGCCTCCTTGGACGCCACGGCGACCTCCTTGGCCTCCACCCTTATTGCCGGATCCTTCGGCATCGTCTTGACCCTTCTCCTTGTCCCGCCTCTCATACTCAGCTTTTTGCTTTTCAGCACGCAGCTCAACTTGTAGGCAGTTCTGGAGGTCGTGGCCTTTGGTGCGGTGGATCTTGCGATACTTCTTTTCGGAGCTTCCCGGCTTGTCGGCAGCCGCCAAGGCCCGACAAGCAGCACACCCAGCAATTTCGTTGCCGGGGTCGCTTGCCTTGGCCTTCTTGGCAGCGCCGGTGTCGTCGGACCCCTCGACGGCAAGCACGGTCTTGCCCTTGCGCTTTTTGTTGCGGCGCCGACCCTTCTTCGTCGGGGCGGCGGTGTCTTTGTCTGTGGAGTCGATTTTTGCACCGGCGTCCTATCGGCTAGAACATAAAGTTCGGCTACATCCTTGACCTTGTTCATCGCCAGCTCTTCACGCATCTTGCGGTTGTGCACATTTTGATGGAATGCACTGATCACGACGGCGGGATGAACATCTGGGATGTTGTACTGCACCCGGTTGAATCTCTGTATGTACTTGCGCAGGCTTTCTCCTTCCTTCTGGGGGATGATATGCAGGTCGCTTTTCTGGCCATAAGCTTGATGGCCTCCAGTGAAGGTGCCAACGAACTCATGAAACACATCCGACCAAGAAAAAATGGAATCTGCGGACAAGTGCATTAACAATGAAATGACATTGGGCTTAAGTGCCAACGGGAAGTAATTGGCAAGCACCTTGTTGTCGCGGGCTCTAGCATCTTGCATCGCAATTGTGTAGATGCTGAGGAACTCCGGCGAGTGAGTCTTTCCGTCATACTTCTTGCCAACGTCGGGCTTAAACATGCAGCAGGAGGGCCACGAGAACTGCCGCAGCTCACGGGTAAAGGCTAGGCAGCCCACCTCGTAAGGTAGGCCACCATAACCTCCCGGTGCCGGGTGGTCCATAGTGGGCCCTGCCCTCCTATCTGACTGGTGGCGCGCATCATGCCGGCACTCGATGGTGGTTCGAGCATCTTCAAGGGCTCGCTCTCGGAGAACTTGGCGCTGATCGCGGTGGGTCCGTGGATCGGACGATGCTATGGAAATGTTATCACAAGCATCATCACGACGGATCGACACCCACAGTAGCTGGCGTGGGGGAGGAGAGTGCACCGTGGCTGCATCACCTCCTGCCCTTCCACCACTAGCAAGCGGTAGCTCGATGGAGCGGCGGCCTACAGGCCCCGCTGGTCGCTGCTCATCTTTGTTGGTGATGCCAACGAGGCTCCGGACAGTGGCTCTCCACTCGTCGAGTTTCTTCGCAGCAGGAGAAAAGTCAAGGAGCAGCTGTGCACGCGCTAAAGCTTCTGCTAGCGTGGGCGGTGGCGAAATCTGCATGGACCGTGACGCGCTTTGACTTCTAACCATGTTAGAAGGAGCTCTATCACGGCCTTACGGCTGTACGCCATTTTGGCCAGTACTTCGGCGTGCATGCTGGCCCCCTTTGTCCCGCGAAGTATGCACATGACTCTTCCTAGGTCAGCGCCCTGGGTCACCAGCGTGGTGACGCTGCTCATCGCGCACAACTTGGAAAGAGCGCGACGTGGGCGCCAGCACAGGCATCTTGGAGGTTGTCGCGCCGCCGGTAGGTGGCACGGTGCTGCCCCTGGAGGGCCCCGTGCCGTCTGCGGGGGGCCCAACTCTGTCTTTCGATTTGGTGGCATGCGGCTCATCGTCGTGCGTACGAACGACGCTGCTCGCCAGGCTTTGACCGCCAGAGCGATGTGGGTGTTCGCAGGCCGCGCCTCGGGTTCTGTCCGCGATCATCCCGCTACTCGCCCGCACCGATACAGGCAGTCCGGCTCCAGATGAACTGATCGCGGTCATCGTCTTCCTCTTGGGAGCCATGGAGACAAAGAACAGCTCGGCTAACTGCTAGACCGGATTGTCACAACTACGCCCCCTACCTGGCGCGCCAAAGATGTCGGTGGGAACGACACCTATGGGATCACTGGAATCCCTACTATGGTCACCGGGCTCGGCGTTGTGGAAAGAGCGGGTCTAAGGGCCAGCACAAAGATCGCTTACCCAGGTTTGGGCGGCAAGGATGTGTAATACCCTAGTCTTGCTTTGGTGTGTATTGGAGTGTTCTTGAGCTAGCTATGGTGTGTGACTTGCTCAAAAGAGCCGAATTCCTCTCCAGTACGCCTCGGGCCTCCTTTTATAGGAAAAAGGGGATGCCACAGTGGCACACAGGAGGTGGAAAGTGTACAGTCGCTGAGCTTATCGCCCATCATTACGGGACAAAATGCATTAAATGCACCCCTTAGGTGTCCCCTTGCTTTATTGGGGACGGGAGCGAGGCCCGTCCGGTCTGTCGGCGCCTCGCCTTGCTTCGACACACGTCCTGGCCAGTGCGGAGTGCACACCATGTAGGCTAGCAGGCTGCTGAGCTGGTGCGGTGGCAATGTCTTCATGAAGATTTGCATGCCACCACGCAGGTGCTTTCTCAGTTGGTCTGGAGGCCGCACGTCGCCACGCAGGTGCTCGCCTAGCTGGCTGGGCTGGCAGCTGCATGGGAACGGCAGTGGAGTCTTGGCGAGTGTGGGCCTGGCCACGGCCCCGCTGATGTCCTCGGCAAGGGTCTTGTCGGGGCCCCAGTAAGGGTCTTGCCGTGGCATCGCGGTCCTCCCCGGCAAGGATCTGGCCAGAGGTCTTGTGGGTTGCCTCGATGAGGATCTTGCCGAGGGCGTCGCCTTTTGGTCCTCATGTGATCCTACATGCTTATGATCTTCACGAAGATCTGCATGCCATGATGGAGGTGCCTCCCGAGCCTTGGTTCCAATGTGGTTGATGACGTTGGAACCCTTGGGCCCAAGGGTGGCGTGCTCCGCAGGTGTTGGGCAAGTTGCCCCGGCAAGGCTCTTGACGGGGCTATGGGGGCCACGCCCGGCAAGGGTCTTGCCGGGGGAGTCCACCTTTCCCTCTAGTTCTTTGCGTTTCTGTATTGGTGTTGTCTTGATTGTCTTGTGGCTTTCGGCTTCCCTCCTTTGCCCTGCTTAGTGTGGCCGTGGGCGCGGCTCTGACTGCCCGTGCACAAGTAAAGGGGTACAAAGGAGAGCCCCTACTTTTGTATACCGACAGTGGTCTACCTACCATGAAAAATCGTAAGACCAAGTTTTACATCTTATTTCAGGTACTTCCTTCACAAAAAGCCATTTCCGGCACTTGAAAATTGATATAATACTTTTTATTCCGAAAAAATAGTTTTTCTATGGCAACAATGTTCACAATGGTAAAACCCATAGTTGTGCGAATTTTAACTTGTTATCATGGAGTATGCCATGGTAGTGGCCATAGGTATGGGCATATGCCTTGAAATCCATCACTACAAAAAATGACACATCCGTGACATTTTGGGCCGAAATATTTTTTTCTGTCATGCTTATGACACTTCTATGATGATAATTGTAACAAAACCTGGTACATTATAGATGTGGTGGGCTCCTACTTCTATGACGAAAAAACATGATAGAAAATGGGCTTTTCGTCTTGGGCAGGCCAGAGACACACCTGCATGACATTCTTTAGGCCGTCCATGACGGAAAAAGTCATGGTAGAAGTGAGGGCGAGGAAAATTCCGGAGAGCTCCCAATTATGGTGGGTGGTCAAGGCCGAGCGATGCATGGAGGGATTGTGCGTTTCTATCGTACACGTACACACGTGGGTGCGAGGCATTGGGCTCTAACTGAACCATAGCGAGGCGTTCGCTTACTGAACTCGAGCGATTGCCTTGGCTACGCATTACTGAACCCGAGCGATCGATCGATCCTTGTCTATGAACTGAACTCGATTGAGGGATTCCTTCATTACTGCTGCTAACTGAAGCCGATCGAACCTGCTGCCTCTTGATGAATAGCGAACGTGGGGGTTGGTCGAACGAGTCAAGACCTACGTGGTTGGGGTTGGATGAACAGTTCCCGGTGGGGGTTGGATGAATATGACCCCGTGGTCGTAGTAGTAGGCCATTGCCGCTGGATGACATGACCCCGAGAGGAGGGCCACCACACTGAGCTAGTTGGGGGTGGATGAACAGGACCCCGTGGAGAGCTTGTTGAACAGTAGTCGGTGGAGGGCTGGATGAACAGTAGCCCGTGGATGAACAGTAGCTGGTGGATGCAGGAGGAAGACATGGTGGATGAACAGTGCAGGTGGAGGCTGAAGCAAGTCGACGGTGGGTGAATAGTAGCCCGTGGAGTCCCATTTTGCAGTACGCCACACCCCTTCGATGAACAGGACCCCCCGTTTCGATTGTAGCACTCCAACACAAGTCTGTTTCCTCCGTTTTGCGGTACGCCACACCCCTCCCGACGAATAGGACCCCCGTTTCGATCTTAGAGCTCAAACACAAGTCCGTTTCATCCGTTTGGCGGTACACCACACCCTCCAGATGAATAGGACCCCCATTATGACCGTAGCCGGTCGAACAGAAGGCCGTCTCCGTACTATGGTACGCCAGACCCCGTTTCGGCCGTTCCATCCACGCAAGTGGGCTCCCATTAAATAGGACGCATTTCGACCCAGTCTGTTGCCTCCAGATGAACAAGATGTTGTTTCTCCATTCTGACCTAGCTAGTTGGTTGCCCGATGAAGAGGACGCCGTTGCTGTCGTCCATTGCCTCTTCATGTACACGAGCCCTGGCCGTATATATGCACGAGTAGGCGTTGGAGACCACGCCCGTATGTATATACATGGCCATATTTTTAGGCATGTGGTTGTACATACATGTACACGGTTTACAAGGGACTGCCTGAACTGCTACGTTAGGGGCTCTACTACTACACGTGCCGCTGCTTTCTCGGCCACTATTCATCATTGCAGAGAGACCGAGCAACTAGTATGTACATACACGTTCACGACAACGCTACATATGCTTCGACCAGGTGGGTCTCGGCTGTCAGGGAGGATAAGGAGGCACTTCCGTGCGTGCGAAGTTATTGATGGTGGGTCCGAGCTATCAATGGGAGGATTCATTTTTTTTGCGCCTAATATGGAGGCACTTTACTTGCGTCCAAAGATATAGCTGGTGGGCCCCAACTGTCAGGGGGAGAATGTTTTTTTCATAAAATGCAGCTGTCAGGTGGTCCCGGTAGGTCCCGGCTGTCAGGTGGAGGAATCGTTATTTTGCGCGTAATAAGGAGGCACTTCCTTGCTGCAGCCGTGGACCCAGCTGTCAGCCTCTCCACATACAGTCCTCTTCCGATGTATGTCGTTCCTTGACCACGTTGACCACGTCGCGCCGAGAGCACCAAGGCGGTGGACGACTGCGAGGCCTAGGAAGGGAATGACCCGGAGCCAGGGAAGACTCGGCAGTTGTTTCCCATGCATAGGGTGTACGAGGGTTTTGGTTGAGCTGCAATGTGAGGCTGCCGTCGCCGAAGAATAACAGTAGGTCTGGGTGAGTGCAAGAATTGCCAGGCCAAAGATGGTAGTAGGGTGGGGCAGTGAGGCCTGTGCAGTAGTAAAGCCGACCACGGGAGGCAGGAGCAGGCAGCACGACCGGCGCTGGTTTGGGCGGCTGGCCAAGAAAACTAGAGGTTGAAGAAGCATTACGGTTGTTGGATGGACATCGTACGGTCACTGGAGATAGAATCGTTCATATTGACTAAGTTGACAAAGCTCTCCATCCACGTCAACTTAGTAGGCCCTCAAGTCAGCCACCAACTATGGTGGGTCCCAGATAGCAGGGGGAGTATTCATTTCTTGTGCATAATAAGGAGGCACTTCCTTCCGTGCAAATATATAGCTGGTGGGTCCAAGCTGTTAGCGGGAGAAACATTTTGTCGTGAAATACAGAGGCCCTTTCGATGGGTCCCTGCTGTCGGGTGGAGGAATCATTATTTTGCGTAATATGGAGGCACTTCCTTGCATGTGGCCATGGACCCACCCATTAGCCTCTCCATGTACAATCCTCTTCCGATGGACCGCGCCGAGAGCACCAGGGCAGTGGACGACTGCGAGGCCTCGGAAGGGAACGACTCGGAGCCGGGGAAGACTCGATAGTTGTTTCCCATGCGGTGGGGAGTACGAGGGTTTACTGATTCAGTTGTCATCGCCAGAAAATAATAGAAGGTGTAGGTGAGTAGAGAAATGGCCTGGCTAGCAAAGGAGTAGGGTGGGGCGGTGCGGCCTGCGCGGCAGCACAGCCGACCACGGGAGGAGGGAGCAAGCAGTCCCGCCGGCGCTGGTTTGAGCGGTTGGAGTAAGAAGAGCAGAGATTAAAGAAACATGGCGACCATTGTATGGACATCCATCAGTCACTGCTCTTGTGTGTTGACTAAGTAGGCGCACAACCTTTTTTTAGGAAAGCGTACGCATCAACCTATAGTAGGCGCACAAGTGTGCCTTAAATCTGTGGAAAACAACATACAACCCATCTGCCATTATGTCTAATAATTTACAGCCCATTTGCTAATTCTTAAGGTTTTGGAGTCCATATTCTTTTTGTTTGCATTACAGCCCATATTGTGGCCACGGTTAAACATTTCACCGAAATTTTGCATATTTTGAGGCGATTCATACTGTTTTTAATCCCGAAATTTCGAGTCAGGTTCAAACTAATTTAAGAAAAAGTTATATCAATTTAAAATCCAACATAATTTTCCCCGCAAAAACAATTAAATTCAAAATGTCGAAATCTTTAAAAAACAATAGTTGAAACAAATTGCCGGCTTGCTGTGTTTATAAATTTACATCCCATTTCTTACTACTTCATTTTCTTGGCAAGAGAATACATAACTCTCATCTTGAAAGATTTGCAGCCCACGAGGGCTGAGAAAGGAAGTAGGCCTTTGTTGGTTATTTGTTTAAAAAAAGTAGATCTGGGCTAGCCATTTTCAGCAAGAAAAAAACACAACTAGGATCATGATGTGATAAACATAAAATAAAACCCTAGCTAGACGGGCTACAACCCCCGCATAGACTCGATTTTACCCTCATCCGTCTCTAAAACTAGTAAATAACAACTGCTTGTTCCTAAAATAAAGTAAATAACAACTGCATGACCTGCTGGGTCCCTGGTGTCAGCTGCTTGTTGTGTAATTCTCTCGTATATTGACTATGTTGACAATGGCATGGGACCCAGATGTCCAACCATTAGGAGGAACCATTTTTTGGGCTTGTAATAATGAGGCACTTGCTTGCATACTGCCATGACCCTGGTGGGTCCCTACTATCATCCTCACCACGTACGATCATCTCCTTATTCCTCTCGGTTGTTGACCATGTTGACAATGCCAGACGGCAGCGCAGCACACATGGCAAGCGAATCAAGGCAGAGGATGACAGCGAGGCCTCGGACAGAATGAACAGGAGCCATGGAAGATGTGCCGGTCTAGTCGCAGGCGGAGGGGAGCATGAGGGTTGACTGGTTCGGGTGGGGGTGCATGTTGGGGCTAACGTAGCGAGAGAAAACAGGATGTGTGGGGGAAGAGAGGGAAGGACTGTCCAACATTTGAAGGAACGGTAGGGCGGAGGAGGCGCAGCGAGCCATGGGAGGCGGGAGCAGGCGAAACTGACGGGGTTGTTTGGTTTGGGCAACTTGAGGAAGAAGAAAAGAGATAGAAGATACACGACAGATGTTGGATGTCAATCCAATGACTGGTAGGCTGAATTGGTTGTTGACTAGTAAGTCGACACCACCTCGGATAGGCTTTTTCTTCGTGGGTCCCAAATGTCAAAATCCAAATCTATGACGGCCATGCTGCCTTTTGTTATGAAAATTTACAGCCCATTTGGTGCACTAGTTCAAAATAGGTTTGTGGGTGCTGGTGGGGGCTAACCACTTGGGTTCTATAGTGCACAGCGAGCTCAAGTAGCCGGTGGGAGTGATGTTGTATCGGCCCAGTCGGCTTCTCATGTTTCGTATTGGAGGGCCTTTTACACTAGAGGCAGCCCATTAGATACACTCTCCAGCTCTTCAGCTTATTTCCATTCGAAAGAAAAAAAGAGACGCGTCCAACTTAATTATGGCTCCTCATAGGTAACATTTTTCAACTTGAAAAAAAGTTATAGCTCCTTTTCGGGCCGGCTTGGCATCCACCAAATTAGAGGATGGTGTAATGCATGCAAACATTCACATTGGTCGTAGCGCGGCAAAATGAGGGGTCAAATAACATGCCCACAATATACATAGATTGTAAAGATTGACATGCTAACATTCACACTAAACTAAGCTTCACAAGATACATTATGCATACTAGCTAACATTCACAAGCACTTAAGTTCAACATGTTTATGCATCTAAATGATTCACAAGACTATAACCAAGACAAAGCTGTGAGAAGGTGTAGAAATAAAGAAAAAATGATAGATGCTTCTATTATCAAAGGGCCTCCCTACGCACGCATTAATATCCTGGGCATGCTTCTTTCTGCTCAATGTTGCGTGCACTTTGAGCATGTTGGCAACTCCATAGCTAGCTTGATGGATCATCTTGCAATTTACGCTGACACATTGCAGCAAACAAAGGAGGCAATAGAGATCACTCAACATTAGACCATTTTGTGCAGTTCCACTGAAATCGTCTTCA
The DNA here is from genome assembly GCF_018294505.1 of Triticum aestivum. Classification (NCBI taxonomy): domain Eukaryota; kingdom Viridiplantae; phylum Streptophyta; class Magnoliopsida; order Poales; family Poaceae; genus Triticum; species Triticum aestivum. The sequence continues at coordinate 288,762,347 of NC_057801.1, forward strand.
TTGTCCTAAATGTGAAAAGATAGGGAAGCACTGTATTTAAACGATGTTGCAAAACAGTAGAAGATATCTATAGCTCGGCATGACAAAACACGATCATCTGGACGAAGGGGATACTGACCTGCCTGAGGAAGATTATGCATAATTTTATACGTGGTTAGTTGATTTCCACCTTGGGATCTCCTATGATGGAACGGTGGAAATTCTATGCAATTGATGAGCGCAATTCCTTCCGTGTGGCTATATAAAATTTGTCCGACTAACCCCAATATCTTTTTTGTGCGGTCCCACTAAAATAATGCATCGTTGTTTGCACAACCCCTACTGAGTCGTGATTACCAAGGCCATGTGGGCGCCAGGCGGGCGCCAGCGGGCACAGAGCGCCAATTTCCACTTTGATGCAAGGGAGGCAAGCCGCAGGCGCGGAATCTCGAGGAATCAGCCAAAGGTTTCCATTCTGGTGCAACAAGACCAAGACCGCCAGGACGGCAGAACGGAGGTCATCACCGAGCCCACCGCAGCGTCACGACCAGGGGCTTTTTGTAGGCGAAGACTACTTTTGTCAGGATAAGCTGTACTACTTGCCCCCTTTCAAATCCGGCCATTGTGGGATCCCTTCCTGCCTACATTCGGGAAGAGGACCGAGGCCACTATAGATAAGACTTAGCCACCACCATAGAGGGGGGTCGGATCCTGTAACGCCCTGAGACCGATGCGCCAGATGTCTTCTAGTTATTCGCCTTCATTCCCATGTCATTTTCTTGCATGTTGCACTTTTCCATGTCATCATCTGCAGTTCATCCACATGTTTTTCAAAACTTGCATCTGTTCGGGTCCTCCCAGTTCTCTCCGTTGTCTGTTCGGAGCCCTTTCACACTCGCACGCGCCCGCGGCACCTCTGAAATATTATTTTATAAGTGACATAAAAATGTTCTCGGAATGGGGTGGAAGTTGGCGTGCGGTCTTATTATAGTGTAGGTAGACCGTCTGTCACGTTTCGTCGCATTCGGAGCTCGTTTGATAGCCTAACCGTTAAACATGTAGCGGTACAGTTTCCGGTTGTAGGACCTTGAGAGGAGGTGTCTAGAGGGGGGGGTGATTAGACACTAAGTACCAAAGTTGCAGTTTTTAGCCTTTTTAAATTTTGACATTCACAACACACAGCAAGCAAGCATGCAAAGAGTATATGAGTAGCGGAAAGTAAAGCATGCAACTTGCAATAATGTAAAGGGAAGGCTTTGGAGGATTCAAATGCAATTGGAGACACGGATGTTTTTGGCGTGGTTCCGATAGGTGGTTCTATCGTACATCCACGTTGATGGAGACTTCAACCCACGAAGGGTAACGGTTGCACGAGTCCACGGAGGGCTCCACCCAAGAAGGGTCCACGAAGAAGCAACCTTGTCTATCCCACCATGGCCGTCACCCACGAAGGACTTGCCTCACTAGCGGTAGATCTTCACGAAGTAGGCGATCTCCTTGCCCTTACAAACTCCTTGGTTCAACTCCACAATCTTGTCGGAGGCTCCCAAGTGACGCCTAGCCAATCTAGTAGACACCACTCTCCAAGAAGTAACAAATGGTGCGTTGATGATGAACTCCTTGCTCTTGTGCTTCAAATGATAGTCTCCCCAACACTCAACTCTCTCTCATAGGATTTGGATCTGGTGGAAAGAGGGTTTGAGTGGAAAGCAACTTGGGGAAGGCTAGAGATCAAGATTCATATGGTAGGAATGGAATATCTTGGCCTCAACACATGAGTAGATAGTTCTCTCTCAAAAATAGGATGCTGGAAGTGTAGGTTCAGTCTGATGGCTCTCTCCACGAATGAAGAGGAGGTGGAGGGGTATATATAGCCTCCACACAAAATCTAACCGTTACACAAAATTTACCAAACTCGGTGGGACCGAATCGTTAAACTCGGACAGACCGATTTAGCAAATAATGTGACCGTTAGGGTTTTCGGTGGGACCAGAATGCAACTCGGTGGGACCGATTCGGTTAGGGTTAGGGCATAACGTAATCTCGGTAAGACCGATTACACAAACTCGATGGGACCGATTTTGGTAATAAGCTTTCCAGAGAGTTGGTCAGGCAAACTCGGTTTGACCGATTATCAAACTCGGTGGGACCGATTTTGCTAATAAGTTAACCAGAGAGTTTGAATTGTAATCTCGGTAGTACCGATTGCTCAAACTCGGTGAGACCGATTTTGATAATGGACATACACAGAGAGATTACAATCCCATCTCGGTGAGACCAAGATCCCTATCGGTGAGACCGATTTGCCTAGGGTTTGTCGCAGTGGCTAAGACATCCAAACTCGGTGGCGCCGGATAGAAAGAATCAGTGGGGCCGAGTTTGACTTTAGGTTTAGGACATATGTGTGGAAGTGGGAAAGTAGTTGAGGGTATTTGGAGCATATCACGAAGCACTTTGAAGCAAGAGGCTCATTAAGCAAGACCTCATTCCTCCTTGATAGTATTGGATTTTCCTATAGACTCAATGTGATCTTGGATCACTAAAATGTAAAATGAAGAGTCTTGAGCTTGAAGCTTGAGCCAATCCTTTGTCCTTAGCATCTTGAAGGAGTTCCCACATCCTTTAGTCCATGCCACTCCATTGTTGAACTTATCTGAAACATACTAGATAAAAGTGTTAGTCCAACAAGAGATATGTTGTCATTAATTACCAAAACCACCTAGGGAGCACTTGTGCTTTCAATCTCCCCCTTGTTGGTAATTGATGGCAACATACATCAAAGCTTTAGATAGAGATATAAAAAATAGCAAGTAAAGCTTTGGAAAGACATGTAACAAGCATAGGCTCCCCCTACATGTATGCAATCATGTGAATATGAAATATAGAAGCATGTGATAACATAACCATGATAGAGCAGGCAATGTGTTACATGTATCTTGGCTATATGCATCAGAGCAAAAAGTATTAAAGAGAATACCTTCATGCCCATGAGTCCTTGCAAACAGTATGTACATCAGCAAGAATTCCTCATACACATGGTTGTGATGCATATACTTATCTTGTGGTCTTGAGTTGGCTTAGGATGGAATGAACCTGTGAAAACAAGGTTAGATAACACAGATGCATCTACTAGCCAGAGCAAACAGAAGAAACCACAAGAATACCAAGACTGGGATGACATGTAGAGAGTGAGTACTAAGTACTACATTGGATTAGACATGTCCCCAAGAGTAAAGATATGCAATGAATTTAAATGACAGAGCTAATGCAAGCTAATGCAAATAAGCACATATGAACATGTCTTTCCCCTCAAGAAGACATGTGGCATCTCTCCTCTTGAACACCAAGCATCTGGGATCCTTGAGAAATACTTTCTACTAGTATTCTCTCCCCCTGGAGATCTCTCTCCCTGAAGTATCTCTCTCTCTCCTTCTCTGATGTGATCTCTCTAAGTGATAAGCTTTGATGTGATCTCTCTCTCCCCCTTTGACATCAATTTCCAAGAAGGGCTTGATAAAGATGTAATCTCTCTCTCTCCCTCTGGAATTTGTCGTGAATGGGTTTGATCCTTGAGTCACAACATAAAGCAATGATAAAAATGTGATGCTTGTAGAGGACAAGATTCATTGAGTGGAGCTGGATCAGAAGAAACAAAGAATAAGTGGCAAACTATTTTTCCTGTTATGAAATCGGTGGCACCGAGTGGTATGCTTCGGTTCGACCGAAAATAACAAATCGGTATAACCGAGTTCATCACAGAGAAAAAACACTTGTCCCCTCAGCTCACTAGACTAATAAGATCTCACAAAGATTTGCAAGGAATTTACTGAAAGATATGCAAGGAATTAGATGCAGAGAATGCAGAGAAAACAGAAAGAAATCTAGATGAAGTTTTTTTTCTTTTGAAAAGGGAAACACATATGCATGAGAAAAATGCAAAAACTTAGAAAAGAACACAGGAGAACTTCATCTAGAGATGGTCGGCGACAAAGTCACCTATATTAGAGTATATTGACATAGGAGTCAAGTGAGATCACTTGATCATAGGCCATATGTCAGGGAAACTGATCCACGAACACCTATGGGGCCGGCGGACCGGGCCCCTTTCGGTTCGGCGGGGGGCGGAGGTCGCACGAAGAGCGGATCGAGGCGAAGCACACGAGCAGTTTACCCAGCTTCGGAGCTCTCCGGAGAGATAATACTCCTACTGTTGCTTGTCTGATTGTATTGTGTTCTTGCTCGAGAGAGCTAAGTGTTTTTCTGGCTTCCGAATGAGCCGAACCTCCTCTACGTTGCGCATGGGCCTCCTTTTATATGCTCAAGGGGTCACCGACAGGTGGCAACGTAGAGAAGGGTAAAAGCGTAAAAAGTGTTGCGGTTGGTACACCTACTTGCACAGTGTATCCTACCTAACCCTGACGGCAGGGGACAAAGGCATTAAATGCCCGTCTGTGTTGCCCAAACAGTGCAGAAAGGGACCGTCAGGGACGCCACCGTTCGCCACGATGGCGATCTTGTCAGCGTTGCATGCCACCGTGCACCGCTGGCTGCACAGCCCCACGCCACGCGCGCCTGGAAAGGCCCCCAGAGCGACACGTTGGCGGATGTGCTAGAGCATGGGTACAGAGTGGTTACTTGCCGCGACAAGCGCCTTGCCGCGGTCGTCGTCTTGTCGCGCCCGGAAGCTTGTCGCTCACCAGGCCTCGAGATGCCTTGGTTGGTCTTCCCGGCAAGCTCCTCTTGCCGGGGCCTTGTCTCCTTGGCTTGAATACTTTGTTCTTTAATGGCTCCAAGGGAACCACGGAGGACCTTGGAGGTCGCCCGGCAAGCCGCCGCGGGGTGCTGCAACTGCCCGTGCACAAGTTCGGGATACTAGGGTACCCCTACTCTAGTACACCGATAGGAGCCCCCGGGCCTGGGCCACACACGGTGCCGAGCGCTGTTGGGCCAGGCCCAAAACAGGGCACGGGCACATGCGGCCTGGGTCACGCCGTATTCTGCTCCGTATCCACCGCGCCCTCCCCGAACGGCACGCGTTGAATGCGGCATCGTGGGAGAGATCATGGGTGGTTTCTTTATTTGGAAGGGCGAAACGTCCGCCCCCTCCCTCTTTATAAGCAGGGGAAACAGGGGCAGTTCGTCCACTTCGCCGGTTGCTACTCCATTCTCACAAATCTCCGCCGCTCCCCCCTTCTTCCCGAAGCCGAAGGAGAGCAGCGCTCCGGCCCCCATTTCCACCAACATCACCAACGCCGCCAACTTCCTCCACCACCTCCGCCATGGCTCAAAAAGCCGACAAGGGGAAGGGCGTGAAGTCGGCCGAGGCGCAGCGGCTCGCTGTGCTGCGGAAGGAGCGGGCCCTCTTCTCCCCTCAGCTCGGTGCAAAGGAGTTGAGGGAGTACTACTACCTCTTCTGGTCGATGGAGATGCGAGCACATCCGCCCACGAGGGTACACCTACGGGTTCCGCCTCCTTGACTTCACCCCCAACGCCGTTCTGACCATGGCAGTTTTTGCACATCCGTGCGAAAACTTTGTCAGAGTCCACCCAAACGTAGCCCTTTTCCGCCACTTCTTCATTCCTCGAGTTGAGAGAGGAGAGCCCCTTGCCGGCGGGATCGCTTGGATCTCGAGAGTCGGCAAGAAGGAAGCATATCTAGAGGGTGAGCTCCGCAGCAAGTGGCAGGAGTGGAGAGCGGAGTGGTGCTGGATCGTCGAGGAGAACCCGCAGCCATTCACTGTCGTGCGCCAAGCCCCAATAGTACGCGGCAATGATTGGAGCAACATGGCCCCGGAAGATGACAGGCTGAAGATTGCCGTCACCCGCATCCTTCGCCTCAGGCTTGCCGGGCTCACTGTAGGCGATGTAGGCGCAGATTTCCTTCACCGTCGTATCGCCCCCCTGCAGGAGAGGGGGAGACCCGCCTGGGAGTTCAAGAACTCGGCGGATATCATGAGGCTGCGCCCGGGCCTCAATTTCAACTTCACGGTCTTGGAATTTGACGTGATGCTTCTGGAGCTGTTCAAGCGTGACCCTCAGCACCCATTTATGTTGCCGCGGAATGTCGTTCCGCTGTGCAACAATTCTTCATTTGATCGCATCCGCGCGATGATGTCGTTGTGCGACTCGCACGGAATCGTTCCAACCTGGCAAGAGCCGGCAGACGCCATCGTGCAGGAGTTCTTCGATGGCTTGGTAGAAGTTCCGGTCCGCGCCGACGAGCAGAAGAGCCTCACCCGCGACACCACCGATGCGGAGATGCAGCGCATCGCCACCAGGACGGAAGAGGCGGTAGCAGCTGCTGCCGCGGGCGTATTTGGATTCACCATGGAGGAGGCGGAGGCAGCAGAGGCGGCAAGCCTTGCCGAGCGCGAGGAGTTTGCCGGCGAGGAAGATCTTGCCGGACCTGAAGCTGAGCCGAGCGAGCCCGGCGAGGAAGAGCCCAAACCTTCAGACAACTTGCCGCAGGCGGAGCCCCCAGCTCCAGCAAGGAGGCGTCTTCACAAGGCCGCGGACGTAGTGGGGCGGCAGACGGGTCAACAGCCACCGAGCCGCGCGACACACTCTACCGCGGCAAGCACCGTTGCCGCGGGAGCGCCTCACGCCGCCGCGGCAACTGGAGCGGGGTCTTCCCGGACCGCCACCATTGCTCCTGCCAAGCGGGCAAGGGAGCCTACTCCTCCGCCTTGCTGCACCGGAGGCAAGCCGGACTTCGATCTCTCTGCGCTCAGCTCCGATGACGAAGAAGAAGAGTAAGATCCCCTTGTTGTCCTCGTAGTTCTTCAATTCTTGCTATCTTGTTGCTTTCGTCTTGTATCTGACTTGCTTCGATCTGAATCCATTCCTTTTCAGGATGCTGGCCAAGAGAGCGGCGAAGAGAGCCAAGGCCCCGGTGATTGTCATCGAAGATGATCCCACCGTGTCAGCAGGGGGTGTGTCTGAGACCACCTTGACGGACCCGGCAACTACTCCCCAAAGCAGCCCCCAGCGTAGGCCCCAGCGTAAGTTTATAGTTTTCTTCCTGCCGTCAGGCGCGCATGGGTGCTCTTTTCTCTACTGATATCTTGTCTGTTGGATTTGTGTAGGAGCAGAACAGCCTCATCAGGAATGCCCAGAAGCTGCTCCCGAAGTGCCATCTGCTTCGACTACGCCGCCAAGGGAGGAGTCCCCGGCAAGGGAGCGCTCTCCGGCAAGGGAGAACTCTCCGGCAAGGGACAGTTCTCCGGCAAGGGACGACACCAGTGATCCTCCTGCGGTTGAGACCGCGACCGCAGATCCTAGCACAGGTAACTTTCTTGCCTGAAAACTTCCCTTGGGATCTTCTTCTTCTGATTTTCTTCTTGTATATTTGCTTGACTTCTCTCCCCTCTTCGGTCGTCAGATCCACCCGCCACGGAGCCGATGGAAACCGAGGCCGCCGGCGAGGAGGACGCGTGCGACAACAACAACGATGCTGCCGCCACCGAGGAAGAGGCCGATGTTGATGATCCCGCTGGCGAAGAGGCCGCCAAGGCTGCCGCCGCAGAAGTGGGTGAGGGATCCGGCGATCGCACTGACGGCCCCGAGGCCGCAGGAGCGCCAGGCGCTGCGCCGACCGCCGATCCCTCCGCTGACGCTGCAGCGCAAGGCTCCAAAGAGCCCCAGCCCAGCGCCTACTTGAAGGCCGGCGACGGTATCTTCATCAAGCTCGCTTGGGCGTCAAGCTCCAGGGCGCCGGTCGAGGGAGAAACTTTTGACGAAGAGGTGCGCGCTTCTGCTGGGCTGGCGCTGGTCGATGCGCCAAGCAGCAGCAGCGACGAGTCTGAGGAGGAGCGGCTGCTGCGGAAGCAGCTGTTGCTCTACCACGCCCGACAAGCCAAGCTGGCGTCCCGAGAGGCACTTGTCGCGAAGGCGGGAGTTGACATTGAGAAGCGCGCGGAGGAGCTCTGGGGCCTCAGGCAGGAAACTCTCCGGTCCTTGGCGGAGGAGCGGGAGCAACTTCTCGAGGAGCGGAAAGCTTTCCTCCTCGAGAAGGCTGAAGCTGAAGAGAAGCAACGACTTGTCGCCGAAAACTTATTTGCGCAGGAAGGAGAGTTGGCGCAGCACAAGATCAATCTTGACAGCGACAAGGAGGAGCTTGCCGCGCGCGAGCAAGCGATTGGCGGGGCTCTCAAGGAGGCAAGGGATGCTGCCGCAGCTGCTGAGGCCGCCAAGAAGGAGCTGGAGGTGAAGGTGGCGCAGCTGGAAGCCGATCTCAGGGCGAGCGGCGAGGAGCTCGCTGCGCTCAAGCGTGAGCGCGAGAAGGATGCTGCCGCTCATGGTGAGCTGCAGGGTCTTCTCGCTGAGAGGAGCAAGGAGCTCAGCACCGCCAAGGACTCCAACGCAGATCTCGAGCTGAAGCTGGCCACTTTGACTCAGACGCTGGACGGCGCCAGGGAGCGGGAGGTGGCCTTGTCGGAGAAGATCAAGGCCGACGAGGCGCTGCTGGCGAATGCTGCTGCCGCCCACGACGCCTTCAGGGAGACTGTGGAGCACTGGACTGAGGTCTGGTGGATGCCGCCGCAGCCATCGACGGGGAGTTGGCGCAGCTGGGGATCGAGGATTTTGGGTATCCCTCCGACGAGCATCTCGAACCCAGTGCCAAGCTCAGCCTGTTCTTCAAAGGTGTGGCAACGGACCTCCAGCGACTCCGGGAGAGGATCCCAAAGTAGCTGGCTGACGAGTAGCGCAGGATTTGCGCGGGGGCTCTCGAGAAGGTGCTGATGAAGGTGGCGTTCCGCAATCCAGGCCTCAACCTCACCAACGTCCTCAAATCCTTGCCGCCGGATGCTGATTTGGATGTGCTCAAGGCCCTTGTCGCACCCATTGTGGACAAGGTGAGTGAGATCAAGAGGGTTGAGGGCGATCGCGTAGACTAGGCCGCCCATTTCTTTTTCTCTTTGTCGCTGCTGGTCATGTCACGAGAACGATCTATTAGAGCTGCGACAAGCTATATTGTAATATAACTCTATTTTGGGTAATGATCGCTATGTTATTTCCTTTACTTGATTCCCTGCTTTGTATGTTTTTACCCTATGCTTTTAGGGAACTTGTCGGTGCAGGCACCTTTGCCGCGAGCACTGAGTGCGGGACATCGGCAGCCTGCTGGCGATGCCGCTTCCGACAAGAAACCTTGTCGCAACTAGTCGCAGCTCACTTAAGTTGTTGAGCAGACTCGAAACAAAGTAAGGGCACAACTAGCTACGAGTTGGTTCCTCCGCGCACAGGTTTTCCATACAAAGTACGGTGGTTCGAGGAAGATAACTTAAAAATTAAAACTAATTGCTCAAACTTTGGCAACTTAGCTTTTCTGTCGTTTGCTTCCCGGCAAGGCGAAACTTCCTTAAACGACGCCTGGTCCACACCATTATCTTCTCCTTTCCCCCCCGGCAAACTTGTGTGCGAGGGAACCTTCCTTTCCTTTGTTGAGAAAAAGAAAGAAGAGAAAATAAAGATATGGAGCCTTTCGGCTCGTTATTGCTTACCGGGGGTAGGTGCTGCACAAAGTGTCAGATAACACATGCAAGAAAGATTATAATGCATGAAATTGACAAGATGTGCAGAGCACATGAGCTTTACTTAAGCACGGGATCTGCGCCCGGCTTTGTACAAAGGATTACATGCAACATCGGCAAGACTTGTACAAAAGGTGGTTGCCGGAACGGGTTCCGGCAACCGCGCCCTACGGGTAAAACTTACGAAGATGCTCAATGTTCCAGGAGTTGCTCACCGGAGTGCCATCTTTGGTCTCAAGGCAGATAGCGCCAGGCCTAGTGACTCGTTTCACCCGATAAGGGCCTTCCCACTTCGGCGCCAACTTGTTGGAATTCTTGGCGGACTGAACGCGCCGAAGAACAAGGTCGCCTTCGTCGAAGCTTCTGGCCTTAACTTTGCGGCTATGGTAGCGGCGCAAAGCTTGCTGGTATCGAGCAGCTCGTACAGCAGCCTGAAGATGATCCTCCTCAAGGAGCAGCGCGTCATCTTGTCGCAGCTGCTCTTGCTCAAGCTCATCATAAGCGAGCACTCGAGGCGACCCGTATACAAGTTCTGTGGGGAGAACTGCCTCTGCTCCATAGACTAGAGCGAAAGGTGTCTGGCCAGTGGCTCGATTTGGCGTCGTCCTGATCGACCAAAGAACCATCGGCAGCTCCTCGATCCAGTTCCTTCCGCACTTGCGCAGCCTGTTGAAAGTCCTGGTCTTGAGCCCGCGTAGCACTTCAGCATTTTCCCTCTCCGCTTGACCGTTGCTTCTCGGATGAGCAACAGAAGCGAAGCAGACCTTGGCGCCAAGATCTTGGACGTACTGCATGAAGGTGCGGCTCGTGAATTGCATGCCATTGTCGGTGATGATCCTGTTAGGGATCCCGAAATGACAAACAATCGACCTGAAGAACTTGACTGCTGACTGTGCTGTCACCTTCCTCACTGGTTCCACTTCTGGCCACTTTGTGAACTTGTCGATTGCAACGTACAAGTACTCAAAGCCCCCGACAGCTCGGGGGAAGGGACCGAGGATATCGAGCCCCCAGACCGAAAATGGCCAGGATAAAGGGATCGTCTGGAGAGCTTGAGCTGGCTGGTGTATCTGTTTGGAATGGAACTGGCACGCTTCACACTTGGTTACTTGTGTAGTTGCATCCTGGAGGGCTGTCGGCCAGAAGAAACCTTGCCGGAATGCCTTGCCGGCAAGTGCTCTTGTGCCAATGTGGTGACCACATATGCCTCCATGTATCTCTGCCAACAGCTTTTGTCCTTCTTCCCGGTGAATACACTTCAATTTCACACCGTTGAGTCTTCTTCTGTACAGTGTGTCGTCGACAAACTGGTACATACTTGACTGCCGGGCTACTCTTTCCGCTTCTTCTTGTTTTCTCGAAGTTCTCCTGTCTGAAGGAAATGGACAATCCGCTGTGCCCATATTGGAGCTTGCGGCTCGACAACAAGGACTAAAGGCACATCTGCTGCTGCGGGAACATCCGCTTCTACGGCAAGAACCTGTGGCTCTGCCGGAGCTTGATGTTCCCCGGCAAGCTTGCCGGAGCAAAACTTGTCGGGAGCGTCTGCTTCAACGGAACAAACCTTAAGGTTTGCCGGAGCAGACTGCTCCTCAGCACCCTTGGTGTTGATCTTGGGGACCTTCTTGGCGGCGGCTTCGGGGAGCTCTGCCGGAAAGTAGTCACCAGAAATCAACTTCCTCTTCTTGCTCTGTCCAGTTGATGGTGTTACAGACGGTTGAGTCAGCTTGAGCACAAAGATCCCTGGTTCCACAGGCAACTTTAGTGCGGCACACTTCGACAGGCCATCAGCTATGTCATTCTGAGCTCTTGGAACATGTTCCATCTGCAGGCCGTCAAAGTGCTCTTCTAGCTTCCTCACTTCATCAACATATGCTTCCATCAACGGGCTCTGATAGTTCTTGTTCACTTGGTAGATGACAAGCTGTGAGTCACCCCTGACAATGAGCTTCTTGATCCCAAGGTTTGCTGCGATCCTGAGACCGGCAAGCAATCCTTCATACTATGCAGTATTGTTCGTTGCTTGCTCCTTGGGAAAGTGCATCTGGACTACGTACTTGAGGTGCTCTCCGGTGGGTGCCACAAGTAGCACGCGCACACCGGCGCCTTGCAGCGAGAAGGCACCATCAAAGTACATCAGCCACTCTTTGCTTGCTTCCTTGACGGGGATGCTCGTTTTTGGAATTTCTTCATCTGGTGTTGGCGTCCACTCTGCTATGAACTCTACCAATGCTCTGCTTTGGATAGTTGAAGTGCTCTCAAACTTGAGGCCAAAGCTTGACAGTTCCAGTGCCCACTCGACAATCCTGCCTGTTGCTTCTGGATTTTGCAGTATCCTCTTTAGCGGAAAGCGAGTTACAACTGTGATCTCATGTGCTTGGAAGTAATGGCGCAGCTTTCTTGAGGCCATGAGGAGGCCGAAAAGCAATTTCTGCACACCAGAGTACCTTGATCTAGCCCCCTGCAGAAGGGAGCTGACAAAGTAAACTGGGCGCTGCACCATCCTCTTCTGCATCTTCTCATGCTCCTACGCAGATCCATCTTTGTCGGGACCGGAGCTTGCCGGTGAAGTCCTCTGCTTGTCGCTGGATGTGTCTGCCGTGGTTGGTTGCTCATCATCCGCCTCCCTCTCCGCCACTAATGCAACACTAACCACTTGATTGGTTGCCGCTATATACAATAGCAACTTCTCTTGTGGCTTAGGTGCGACAAGTGTTGGAGTGGAGGACAGGTATCTCTTCAAGTCCTGCAGCGCAGCCTCCGCCTCCGGAGTCCATTTCACTGGACCTGCCTTTTTCAAAATTTTGAAAAATGGCAGGGCGCGCTCAGCAGACCTAGAGATAAACCTGCTGAGAGCAGCCACGCAACCGGCAAGTCTTCGTACATCCTTGACGCGCTTTGGTGCTTCAATCTGCTCAATGGCCTTGATCTTGTCAGGATTGGCCTCAATTCCACGTTGAGACACAAAGAACCCGAGAAGCTTGCCGGAGGGGACTCCAAACACGCACTTCTCGGGGTTGAGCTTGCGCAGATTTGCAAAGGTTTCGTCCAAATCTTCAATCAGAGTCGCTCTGTCCTTGCTCTTGACCACTATGTCATCCCTGTAGGCTTCCACATTTCTGTGCATTTGCGGTTCAAAAGCGTCATGGACTACCCTTGCAAATGTGGAACCAGCATTCTTCAAACCGAAAGGCATCCGTATGAAACAGTATGTGCCACATGGGGTAATGAATGCGGTCTTCTCCTCATCCTCTTCTGCCATGAAGATCTGATGATATCCTGAGTATGCATCAAGAAACGAAAGCAAGTCACATCCGGCCATGGAGTCAACAATCCTCTTCTGCCATTTCCCGTTTGCCTTGCGTACGACTACAGGATTGGCCAACCACATAGGATGGAGCACTCATCTGACAAGGCCTGCTGCTTCCAATTTCTTGATCTCTTATGCAATGAATTCTTGGCGCTCCAATGCCTGTTTCCCGACTTTCTGCTTGACGGGCCGCGCATGAGGGCAGACGGGAAGATGGTGCTCGATTACTTTCTTGGGAACACCGGGGATGTCAGATGGTTGCCATGCAAACACGTTGACGTTCGCCCGCAGGAAAGCAACGAGCACGCTTTCCTATATAGGGTCGAGAGTGGCACTGATGGTGAAGGTACCACCAGTGCCGTCTTGGCGGACACCTTCTTGGTTTCTGGTGGAGCTGCCATTGTCTTCTTACACTTGCCGGTGGAGCTCGATGGTGCGTCCTCGACGGTAGCACAGCACTCCGAAGAGGTGCGCTTGCCGGAGTGGGCATCAGAGCTCTTTTCGGACTTGGTCTTCTTCTTCCCCCCGGGAGCTTCAGCGGCAAGTGAGCTGCGATCTGTTGCGGCTGCTGCTTCCCGGTAGATCTTGTCGGCGCAGATAAGAGCATCCTTCTTGTCGCCAGGGCCAGAGATGACACTTATCGGGCCTGGCATCTTCAGTACATTGTATGCATAGTGAGAGGCTGCCATGAACTTGGCGAGTGCTGGACGGCCAAGTATCCCATTGTAAGGAAATGGAAAGTCAGCAACGTCAAAAGTGACCCTCTCAGTCCTGAAGTTCAACTCGCTGCCAAATGTCACTGGCAATGTGATCTTTCCCTTCGGCTTGCTCCTTCCCGGATTGATTCCTTGGAATGTGCCAGTCTCTTCGAGCTTGCCATCAGGGATCTGGAGCTTCTGGAGTACCGCGGAGGAGATCAGGTTCAAGCCGGCCCCGCCGTCAACTAGCATCTTAGTGACCTTGAGGTTGCGGATAGTTGGTGTAACCAACATCGGCAAGCACCCGACTGTAGTTATGCGATCACGGTGGTCCTCAATATCAAAGATGATAGGCGTGCTGGACCATTTCAGAGGCTTGCGTGACTCGACGGGTGGTTCTGCTGCATTGACTTCCCGCACCCACTGCTTGAGCTGGCGGTGTGAAGTATGCAGAGAAGCACCACCGTCAACGCACAGGACCTCTGTGGCTTTCTGGAACTCCTGCTCATCGGTCTCATCTTCATCCATATCTTCATCGTCGTTGTCATCTTCATCCTTGTCGCGGCCGCGGGGAGGCCTGTCTCCTTGCCGCTGCTTGGCCTTGCCGCGGCGTCCTCCTCGGCTGGGACGTTTCTTGCTGGCTCCTCCAGCACCTTCCTGGGCCTTCTCCTTGTCATGCCGCTCCTATTCAGCCTTTTGCTGTTCTACAAGCAGCTCGACCTTCTTGCAGCTCTGGAGGTCATGGCCCTTGGTGCGGTGGATCTTGCAGTATTGCTTGTTGGTGTTGTCCTGCTTGTCGGCGACCGCCACAGCTGCGGCAACCTCCTTGCCGGAGCTACCAGCTTCGGCTTTCTTGCCGGACTGCTCAACAACTAGCACATCTTTGCCTTTCTTCTTCATGTTGTTCCGCCGCCGGTTCTTTCTTGCCGGGGCAGTGTCCTCACTATCAGATCCTCCTGCTCCTGTGTTCTCTTCGGGGAGTTTCCTCCCTTCCTCAGCACGTGCACACTTGTCGGCCAGGGCATATAGCTCACTGACATCTCTGATCTTGCACATCGCCATCTCCTCCCGCATCCTGCGGTTCCGTACGTTCTGATGGAACGCGCTGATTACCACGACAGGGTGGACATCTAGGATGTTGTGCTGTACGCGGCTGAATTTTTGAATGTACTTGCGCAGGGGCTCTCCTTCCTTCTGGGCGAGCAGATGAAGATCGCTCTCTTGGCCATGAGGCTTGTGGCCGCCTGTAAAGGCGCCGTCAAACTGATGGCACAGATCAGCCCAGGAGGATATGGAGTTGTCCGGCAAGTTCATGAGCCAGGATCTGACATTGGGCTTGAGCACCAGCAGGAAGTATTTGGCGAGGATCTTGTCGTCCCGTCCTCCGGCAGCATGCACCGCGATGGTGTAGATGCTGAGGAACTCCGACGGATGCGTCTTGCCATCGTACTTCTCTGGTACATCTGGCTTGAAATTCTTCATGCTGGGCCACTGGACTTGCCGCAGCTCACGAGTGAACACAGGGCAACCTACCGCGTACGGCAAGTCGCCTGGTTCCCCTGGCGCATGCATGTCAACAGAGGGACCAGCGCGCTTGTCGGATTGACGTCGCGCTTCTCTTTGGCGCTCGATGCGAGTACGAGTGTCTTCTTGGTGTCGTTCGTGAAGAACTTGGCGCTGATCGCGACGAGCTCGTGGATCTGACGATGCGGTGGAGTCGCTGTCGAGGTGGATCCGACGAGTCGGCGATCTTGGCCTTCGGGATGGACAGTGCATGGTGGTTGCACCCCCACCGGTTTCGTCGCCACCGGCTCGTGCCTGGCAGTCCTGCCGCGGAGTGTAGCCGTTGGCAAAGCCGATGAGACTTTGATTGGTGTCCCTCCATTGGCCGATCTTGTCTTCCGCTGGAGGGTAATCCAGGAGCAGCTGAGCTCGCGCCAAAGCTTCTGCTGGAGTGGTGGGCGGCAGTGGCGAACAGTGCGAGGAGCGGGATATGCTCGGACTTCTAACTATGTTAGAAGGAGCAGCATCCCGTCCAGGCGACCGTGTCTCGCTCGTGCCAGCACGTTGGCGTGCATGCTGGTCTTGAGCACCCCGAGATCCACCAGCTCGATCTTGTCCCAACGAACGTATGGTACTGTGAATACCATGACGCTGTCGGTCCTGCGCCTCCTGAGATGGGCGCGGGACATGTACGGACGCCGAAGTCTGTGCAGCCTTGTCCTTGGACCTGGCAGCATCGTGAGCTTCCTCGTCGACGTCCGTTCTTCCGCCGGCGTCTACTCCACCACCCGTTTGCTCCGGTGGTGGTGGAAGTGACGTGGACGGAGCAGATGCCGCCGAAGTCTTCTTCTTCGGTGGCATGTCGATAAAGAAAATGGAGATCTAGCTCGTGTGCAAACCGTATCAGGCTCACACAATCTCGACGCCCCTACCTGGCGCGCCAAAGATGTCGGGGAAACTGATCCACGAACACCTATGGGGCCGGCGGACCGGGCCCCTTTCGGTTCGGCGGGGGGCGGAGGTTGCACGAAGAGCGGATCGAGGCGAAGCACACGAGCAGTTTACCCAGCTTCGGAGCTCTCCGGAGAGATAATACTCCTACTGCTGCTTGTCTGATTGTATTGTGTTCTTGCTCGAGAGAGCTAAGTGTTTTTCTGGCTTCCGAATGAGCCGAACCTCCTCTACGTTGCGCATGGGCCTCCTTTTATATGCTCAAGGGGTCACCGACAGGTGGCAACGCAGAGAAGGGTAAAAGCGTAAAAAGTGTTGTGGTTGGTACACCTACTTGCAAAGTGTATCCTACCTAACCCTGACGGCAGGGGACAAAGGCATTAAATGCCCGTCTGTGTCGCCCAAACAGTGCAGAAAGGGACCGTCAGGGACGCCACCGTTCACCATGATGGCGATCTTGTCAGCGTCGCATGCCACCACGCACCGCTGGCTGCACAGCCCCACGCCACGCGCGCCTGGAAAGGCCCCCAGAGCGACACGTTGGCGGATGTGCTGGAGCGTGGGTAAAGAGTGGTTACTTGCCGCGAGAAGCGCCTTGCCGCGGTCGTCGTCTTGTCGCGCCCCGAAGCTTGTCGCTCACCAGGCCTCGAGATGCCTTGGTTGGTCTTCCTGGCAAGCTCCTCTTGCCGGGGCCTTGTCTCCTTGGCTTGAATACTTTGTTCTTGAATGGCTCCAAGGGAACCACGGAGGACCTTGGCGGTCGCCCGGCAAGCCTTGCTGCGGGGTGCTGCAACTGCCCGTGCACAAGTTCGGGATACTAGGGTACCCCTACTCTAGTACACCGACACCATACTCATCATTTAAGCTCAAAATGGGGTTGCCATTTTTCGTTTAAGCATCTTGATGTATTCACATCTTGTCGAGTTGCTTTAACTCATGACTCGGAGTAAAGCTTCTCTAAGATGGAATAACATACCTTGGTTGGTGGTGTTGTCCATGTAGTTGAACTTGCGTGGGTTGCTCAAGGTTGATGGAGCTCATCAAGAATTTGGAGCACCACTTGGAATTTGAGTCCATCTACCTACATGGGTTAGTTCTTGCAAGGAAGAGCACTTGTATATCCAAAAATGACAATCATGAAACTCAACATAGAATTTGTCAAAGAATATGTTTGAATGGTTTCGTGCTTCCTTGTCTTCAACCACCTTGTGTAGAGACTTGGTGATATAGAGATTGCTCAAGATGTGAGTAGGTTACAATCTCACGGAGTTTGATTCAACCAAGTACCTACATGGGTTAGATAACATGCAAGATACAAATATATCCAAGACATAAGTTTTTCATCATAAGATAAATATCAAGGATTAGTCATAAGCTCATGTCTTGCATGTATCCAATGGAGTTTCTACTCCAAGTTTGAAGCATCAGTGATGTTCAATTCTCCTCTTAACCTGCAAAACACTTTCTCATCAAGAGGTTTAGTGAATATATCCTCTAATTGCTTTTCGGTGCGAACATGCTTAATATCAATGTCACCCTTAGCAACATGATCTCGAATGAAATGATGACGAACTTCAATATGCTTAGTTCGAGAATGTTGCACAGGATTATGACCAATTTTGATAGCACTTTCATTATCACAAAGCAATGGAACATGTTTCACATATATCCCATAATCTTTAAGAGTTTGGGTCATCCAAAGTAATTGAGCACAACATGAACCAGCGGCAATATATTCAGCTTCGACGGTGGATAAGGATACCGAGTTTTGTTTCTTGGAGGACCAAGACACAAGAGATCTACCAAGAAATTGACAAGTACCCGAAGTGGACTTTCTATCAACCTTGTCTCCGGCATAATCCAAGTCGGAATAGCCAACAAGATCGAAAGAGGCCCTCTTAGGATATCAAATGCCAAAAATTGGTGTATGGATTAAGTATCTCACTATCCTTTTCACGGCCTTAAGATGACATTCTTTAGGAGCAGCTTGATATCGTGCACACATGCACACACTTAGCATAATATCGGGACGTGAAGGACATAGATATAACAATCAACCAATCATAGAGCGATAAACCTTTTGATCAACCGGTTCACCATCTTTGGTTAAGTCAAGATGTCCACTAGTAGGCATGGGTGTAGTCATACCTTTGCATTCTTGCATATTGAACTTCTTGAATAAGTCCTTGGTGTACTTTGTTTGTGAGACAAAAGTACCTTCCTTAGTTTGCTTGATTTGCAGACCAAGGAAGAATTTGAGTTCACTCATCATAGACATCTCAAACTTCTCCAACATTATCTTCCCAAACTTTTCACTAAAATGAGGGTTAGTTGAACCAAATATAATATCATCAACATAGATTTGGCACACAAATAGTTCACCATTAACCCTTTAGTAAAGAGTGTGGAATCAATTTTCCCAATTTCAAATCCCTTTCCAAGAAGAAACTTCGTTAAGCATTTGTACCAAGCTCTAGGAGCTTGTTTATGACCATAAAGAGCTTTGTGAAGTTTGTAAACATGATTTGGTTTCTTAGGATTGAAGAAGCCGGGAGGTTGTTTAACATAAGCTTCCTCCTCTATTTCACCATTTAGAAAAGCACTTTTAATGTCCATTTGGTACAATGTGATATCATGGTGATTAGCATAGGGAAGTAAGATGCGAATAGACTCAAGTCTAGCAACGGGAGCATAAGTCTCACAATAGTCCATACCTTCGACTTGTGTGTAGCCTTGGGAGACGAGATGTGCTTTGTTGCGAACTACTTGTCCATCTTCATCTTGCTTGTTGCGAAACACCCATTTGGTACCGATGATGTTGTGGTTGTTGTCGGGCTTCTCAACCAATGTCCAAACTTGGTTCCTCTCAAAGTTGTGTAGCTCTTCATGCATAGCATTTAGCCAATCCAGATCTTCCAATGCTTCTTCGACCTTCATAGCTTTAATGCTAGAGATGAAGGAATAGTTTTCACAAAAGTTAGCTAGACGAGTTTTAGAGCGAGTGATTCTCCCGGTTTGAATATCATTGTAGATTTGCTCTACGGGATGGTCTTTAGCAATTCTTGCTCGAACTCGTGAAAGCTTTTGCTTGGGTCTTTGTTGAACATCGTCTTCATCATGTTCTTCTTCTTGGCCGTCTTCATTGTTGGCGTTGGCGTTCTCTTGTCGTGGTGGAGAAGGAGGTTGTTGACCTTCATCTTGATGCACTTCCTCGGTTTATTCATCTTGGTGTGTCCCACTTGTGGATGCTTCCGTATCAACTCTTGGTTCACCTTGTCGTGAAGTAGAAGCTTCCACTTGGACGGACGAGCTACTCTCCTTCACCTCCGTTGGACGGACCTTGCCAATAGACAAGTCTTGGATTGCTTCCGAAGGATCTTTGTCTCCTACATCAATTGGCAACTGCTCTACTTGCGAGCCGTTAGATTCATCAAACTTCACATCTACTGTCTCTTCAACCTTTCGGGTGAAATTGTTGTAGACACGGTAAGTGTGAGAGTTTGAGCCATAACCTAGTGGGAAACCTTCATGAGACTTAGGAGCAAATTTAGAACAACGATGCTTATCAAGAATGTAGCACTTTGAGCCGAATACTCGAAAGTATCCAACTTGGGGTTTGTTACCGGTGAGTAGCTCGTATGCCGTCTTGCGGAGTAGCTTGTGAAGATACAAGCGATTTGTTGCATGACAAGCTGTCTCAACCGCTTCTGCCCAAAAGTGCTTCGGCGTCTTGTACTCATCAAGCATCGTTCTCGCCATTTCGATGAGCGTCCGGTTATTCCTCTCAACAACTCCATTTTGTTGAGGTGTGTACGTAGCCGAGAACTCGTGTGAAATCCCTTCTTCGTCAAGAAAGGTGTCCACATTTGCGTTCTTGAACTCCGCTCCGTTGTCGCTGTGAACCTTCTTGGTCTTCACTTCAAATTGGTTTTGGGCCTTCCTAGCGAAGTTTTTGAAGATCTTTTGGACCTGCGATTTATTATCGAGAAAGAACACCCACGTAAATCTTGAAAAATCATCGACTATAACTAGACAAAAAGAATTTCCACCGAGACTCTTGTAAGAGTTGGGACCAAAGAGATCCATGTGAAGTAGCTCGAGTGGCCTCTTTGTGGTCATGATGTTCTTCACGGGATGCCTTCCTCCTACCTGTTTACCTGCTTGACAAGCACTGCAAAGTCTATCCTTATCAAATATGACATCATTAACTCCAAGGATATGATTCCCCTTAATAAGCTTGTCAAGGTTTCTCATGCCAACGTGACCTAGTCGTCTATGCCATAACCAACCTTTTGAGGATTTAGCAATGAAGCAAGTTTTAGGTTGAGCCTTTTTAGTGAAATCAACAATGTATAGATCACCTCTACGCACACCAGTAAAGACCATTTTATGATTATCTCGACGAAACACCTGGCAATCTACTTCGGTAAATAGAACATTGAAACTGAAATCAGCAAGTCTAAATACTGAAAGTAAGTTGTATCCAAGAGATTCAACGAGCATGACATTTTGTATGGAGCTATCATGTGATATGGCCACCTTACCGAGGCCAACCGCCTTACCCATTGAGTTGTCACCGAAAGTGACATACTTTCGAGGACTATCATTATCAGCAAGCTCACGAAACATGTCTTTATCTCCGGTCATGTGATCGGTACATCCACTATCAAGTACCCATTCCTTTCCTCCTGACATATATCCCCGAAGATTTGCCATAAGACCAAAATGTCTCATTGCATCATCAAGATCGAAGTCACTATCATCATCCTCATCATAGTATCCATGTTCAACATCGTCATGTGGTGGATCAAATCCTAGAGAGGGTGATTCATTAGAATGAGTTTGACAATAATCTTGTCTATGAATTCTTATAGCTTCGGAAATAATGTCACTAATAATACCAACATTTCCTTTGGCACGCATAAGATTTGTAAGCTCAAATAGACGATCACCAAACATAGGATCACTAGTATTCATTTTACTCAAAGCAATAGACTTATGGAGAATTTCATCTAGAGTTTTCAAGGAATAATCTGGAAATCGTTCCTCAAGAAATTTCCATATGGTGTAGTCACACTTAAAAGTAGGCAGTTTTATAATCAAGTTTCTAGGCAAGCCTCTAGTGATAAGATTAACAATTCTAACATTCCTAATCATGTCAATAGACTCATCAAGGGTAGGATGCATAGGATCAACATAAGGTGCACAAGGGCTAGCAATGTACTTGTTAAAATGATATTGATTGAAAATAACAAGCATCTCATTTTTCCACTCACGAAAATACTCTCCATCAAGAATAGGCACTCTATGTCTAAGACTCCCCAAAGTAGACTCATCCATCTTCCTCCAATGGTGATTAAACCAAGGCGATGGAAACCAATGCTCTGATACCACTTGTAGGACCTTGAGAAGAGGTGTCTAGAGGGGGGTGATTAGACCCTAAGTACCAAAGTTGCAGTTTTAGCCTTTTTAAATTTAAGTGGAGTTTAGGCACAATTTTGACATTCACAACACATAGCAAGCAAGCATGCAAAGAGTATATGATAAGCGGAAAGTAAAGCATGCAACTTGCAAGAATGTAAAGGGAAGGGTTTGGAGGATTAAAACGCAATTGGAGACACGGATGTTTTTGGCGTGGTTCCGATAGGTGGTGCTATAGTACATCCACGTTGATGGAGACTTCAACCCACAAAGGGTAACGGTTGCGCGAGTCCATGGAGGGCTCCACCCAAGAAGGGTCCACAAAGAAGCAACCTTGTCTATCCCACCATGGCCGTCGCCCACGAAGGACTTGCCTCACTAGCGGTAGATCTTCACGAAGTAGGCGATCTCATTGCCCTTACAAACTCCTTGGTTCAACTCCACAATCTTGTCAGAGGCTCCCAAGTGACACCTAGCCAATCTAGGAGACACCACTCTCCAAGAAGTAACAAATGGTGCATTGATGATGAACTCCTTGCTCTTGTGCTTCAAATGATAGTCTCCCCAACACTAAACTCTCTCTCATAGGATTTGGATTTGGTGGAAAGAGGGTTTGAGTGGAAAGCAACTTGGGGAAGGCTAGAGATCAAGATTCATATGGTAGGAATGGAATATCTTGGCCTCAACACATGAGTAGGTAGTTCTCTCTCAGAAATAGGATGCTGGAAGTGTAGGTTCAGTCTGATGGCTCTCTCCACGAATGAAGAGGAGGTGGAGTGGTATATATAGCCTCCACACAAAATCTAACAATTACACACAATTTACCAAACTCAGTGGGACCGAATCGTTAAACTCGGTCAGACCGATTTAGCAAATAATGTGACCGTTAGGGTTTTCGGTGGGACCGGAATGCAACTCGGTGGGACCGATTCGGTTAGGGTTAGGGCATAACGTAATCTCGGTAAGACCGATTACACAAACTCGGTGGGACCGATTTTGGTAATAAGCTTTCGAGAGAGTTGGTCAGGCAAACTCGGTTTGACCGATTATCAAACTCGGTGGGACTGATTTTGATAATAAGTTAACCAGAGAGTTTGCATTGTAATCTCGGTAGTACCGATTGCTCAAACTCGGTGAGACCGATTTTGATAATGGACATACATAGAGAGATTACAATCCCATCTCGGTGAGACCGAGATCCCTATCGGTGAGATCGATTTGCCTAGGGTTTGTGGCAGTGGCTAAGACATCCAAACTCGGTGGCGCCGGATAGAAAGAATCAGTGGGGCCGAGTTTGACTTTAGGTTTAGAACATATGTGTGGAAGTGGGAAAGTAGTTGAGGGTATTTGGAGCATATAACGAAGCACTTTGAAGCAAGAGGCTCATTAAGAAACACCGCATTCCTCCTTGATAGTATTGGCTTTTCCTATATACTCAATGTGATCTTGGATCACTAAAATGTCAAATGAAGAGTCTTGAGCTTGAAGCTTGAGCCAATCCTTTGTCCTTAGCATCTTGAAGGAGTTCCCACATCCTTTAGTCCATCCCACTCCATTGTTGAACTTATCTGAAACATACTAGATAAAAGTGTTAGTCCAACAAGAGATATGTTGTCATTAATTACGAAAACCACCTAGGGAGCACTTGTGCTTTCACCGGTACATTTGTCGGACGTTTAGGTCTCCGAAACAGACGTCGAGACTCTCTTCTCTTCTCTCATCTCAGTCCAACCACTCTACACAGCCCACCTAGGCCCAACATACCCCCCTCGCGTTCGGAGCCATTGGATCATGATCCGAGTGTCTTAAAACCCCCTCAAACCCCCAACCCTAGCCCCTGTCTATATATAGACATTCCCCTTCCAAAATTTGGCCTAAATCACCCCTAGCCCCTCCCCTAACCTCCTGCGCCGCCGCACCCCTCGGATTCTGCAGCGTCCAACTCCCCCGTGCGCCAATCGGCAGCGTGCCATAGGCCAACCAATGACCGCGTGCCACGTGCCCTCCCCCGCGCCTCCAGCCGCCATGGCCTGCCGTCGGGCCAAACTGGGGCCCCGCGCCTCCCGCTCCAGTGCCCCGCTCTCCCCTCTCTATTGGATCGGGATTGATCCCAAGCGCGCCCGATGCCTTGGCACTTAGCCATACGAGCAGCTCCCGCCTCGACGCTGACCATCGGAGCGCCTCGCCGCCACCCCCAGGTCAAGTCGGAGCCCTGCCTCCCATCCTCCTCCTCTGCTCTCCCTCTCTCACCATCTCTACATGTTGGTGTGCTTTGCATTCATGTTAGGGTGTATCTTGATATCTTAGTCTCTGTTGCAAAAGTGCATGTTGTTGTTAATTGTTATAACTTGCCTATTTGTCATATTTATATCTTTTTGTGTGATTTTCTTTTGAGCATCATGTCTACATGTTTTAGGAGCTTAATCATGTCATATTTATGGTAGTGCAATCCATGTATCTTTTTAGGCCCTGTGGTGAGTGCATCAAGCTTGTGAAGTGGGCTACTTGCTGTTAATGTTCTGTCAATGCTGAATCTGTAATATCATGTTGCCATGTTTGCTTGATGCTACCAACTAATCCATGCATAATCTGGAGATGCTTAGTTGACATGTTTTGATGTATATGTTATTCTCTATCATTCCATTCCTTTTGATTTCCTATACATGTCCTGTAGCATATGTGTTCATTGCTATGAAGATGCCTATATGTTGTTCCAGTTTTATGATAACTTCATGATGCGTTGTTATGAGCTTGCTATTCATAGACGTATGCCTATTCTAGAGATGCTACAATTACAAGTTTTTATTTATGATATGAGTAATTTGTTCACATGCCATTTTTCCTAATTTCGGATGTAATATGCCCCTGCTTCTTGCTTGCAAACATGCTATCATAATGTTGTTGTTTTAGACCTGCTGAAACTGTTTCAACATTCAATCTTGTCATGTTGGTTCCCAATAATCCATGAGTCATATGTATATGATGCCATGATGTTATTTGCTCTTTGTTATGTGTACTTTGATGCCATGCCCTTGGTTGCTATGTTTACTTACTGTAGCTTGTCTCTTTCTTGCTCTCAACTTGCCATTATATGAACTCTTCTCATACACATGCTCCTGTGTTATGAAGTTGCATTTTGCATTGATCATATTGGTTTAATCTTGATGACTATGAACTTGAGCCTTAATCTCATTTGAAGTATGTTATCTATAGCATGTTGTTTTGATGTTTGCAAAGTGCCTACTTGCTGTTTTGGGCAGATTGTTGTTATATATTGTTTGGTGTGTATGTGTTGCACCATTGCTCCGTTTTGAGCATGCCATATATGAAACTTGCTTAGAATTGCATGTAGTTGCATCATGGAATGTTGAATCCTTATTTTGAGAGTGTTCGCTTGATGTTTGAATGCATTATTCATCAATATCATGTTTGGCTTGTTTTGCTCATATCTTATAGGCCGTAGCTCCAAACTAAATGAACTATATATGTAACTTGACTAGAATTTCGTGTAGATCATCTTAATGCATCTTACCTTTCTGTTTAACAACTTGAACGTATGGTTTATTCAGATCTGGAACAATTTCGAGATTTGCTTATGGGGGACTTACCGGAATTGTTATATGTTATTTCCGGCCTCATTTAAACTTTTTTTGATGTGTTGTTCTTGTTTGCATCATCTCTTGCCATGAGTAGCATCAATAGCCTTTGTCATGCATCATGCTTGGTTGTGCATCATGTCATGTTTATGTGTTGTGTGTTTACCATGTTGTTTACTTCTTTTGGGTTGTGCTTTTTCTCTATAGTTCCTGTTTCGTTGCGACCGTGAGGATTCGTTCGACTACGCTTTTAGGCAAGATGACCGTTACCCTGGATATCACTACTATCATTGCTATGCTAGTTGCTTCGTTCTATCGCTATGTCGTGCTACCTATCACTTGTTTTTCAAGCCTCCCAAATTGCCATGTCAGCCTCTAAACTTTTCACCCTTCCTAGGAAACCATTGTTTGGCTATGTTACCGCTTTTGCTCAACCCCTCTTATAACATTGTTAGTTGCAGGTGAAGTTGAAGATTGCTCCATGATGGAACAGAATTATGTTGGGATATCACAACATCTCTTATTTTAATTAATGCATCTATATACTCGGTAAAGGGTGGAAGGCTCGGCCTTATACCTGGTGTTTTGTTCCACTCTTGCCGCCCTAGTTTCCGTCATACCGGTGTTATATTCCTTGATTTTGCGTTCCTTACACGGTCGAGTCTATGGGAACCCGTTGATAGTTCGCTTTGAATAAAACTCCTCCAGCAAGGCCCAACATTGGTTTTACCATTTTCCTGACATAACTAAAATTTTAAATAGGGGATTTTCTCCGGACCCCTAGTTTCTTAATCAACCCCCCGGGTCAGTGCTTCTCCAAGTGTTGGTCCGAAACGAGCAGACTGCAGGGCTACCACCGGGCAACTCGTGGTCTGGTTTTACTCGTAGGATGTCTCATCCGGTGTGCCCTAAGAACGAGATATGTGTAGCTCCTATCTGGATTTGTTGGCACAGTCGGGCGGTCTTGCTGGTCTTGTTTTACCATTGCCGAAATGTCTTGTAACCGGGATTCCAAGACTGATCTGGTCTTCTCGGGAGAAGGAATATCCTTCGTTGGTCATGAGAGCTTCTAATGGGCTAAGTTGGGACATCCCTGCAGGGTATAAACTTTCGAGAGCCATGCCCGCGGTTATGTGGCAGATGGGAATTTGTTAATATCTGATTGTAGAGAACTTGACACTCCACTTAACTAAAATGCATCAACCGCGTGTGTAGCCGTGATGGTCTCTTCTCGGCAAGTCCGGGAAGTGAACACGTCTTGGGTTATGTTTGGATGTAAGTAGTTTCAGGATAACTTCTTGATCATTACTAGTTTGTGAGCGTTTGCGTAGCTTCTCATCGTGTTCTTGTATTCGTAAGGTAGCCACCATATCATGCTTAGTCGCTACTGCAACCTCACCACTTATCCATTCCATACCCGTAAGCTTTGCTAGTCTTGATACCCATGGTAATGGGATAGCTGAGTCCTCGTGGATCACAGACTACTACAACAACAGTTGCAGGTAATGGTAATGCGATGATCATGACGCGTGCGCGATGTTTACTTGTTTTGGAGTTCTTCTTCTGCTTCTTCTTCGATCAGGGGATAGGTTCCAGGTCGGCAGCCTGGGCTAGCAGGATGGATATCGTTTGAGTTTGTGTTTGTGTTTCATACGTAGTAGGATGTTGCTCTCATGTATGTTGTTGTTGTATTCATGTGGCATTGTATGCCTTTTGTATGTATCCCCAACTATTATGTAATGGTATGATGTAATGATATCCGACGTGCAAAAGCGTCTCCAATATGCGCTTCTATCCTTGGTGGGACCTTCGAGTTCCTTCGAGTTGCTTCGATGTCAAGTGTTGATCCATACCTTCCCTAAACGATGTTCGCATATTTCTATGGGAGTGCTAATCCTTCTTGATCATTGAGGTTTTCATGTTAATTCTTTTCCAACCGGCGTGCTTCTCTTCAAGTGGATCCGATCATTTCAACATCCACAAGATCATTTGGCCTAAACCTACCCCTAGCCCCTCCCCTAACCTCCAGCGCCGCCGAACCCCTCGGATTCCGCTCCGTCCAACTCCCCCGTGCGCCACTTGGCAGCGTGCCGTAGGCCAGCGCCGCCGCCAGCCGCTGGGCCAGCCAATACCCGCGGGCCACGCGCCCTCCCCCGCGCCTCCAGCCGCCGTGGCCCGCGACGCCCATCCGCGGCCCGCCACTGGGCCAAACCGGGCCCTCTGCCCTACACCTCCCGCTCTAGCGCCCCGCTCGCCCCTCTCGATCGGATCGAGATTCATCCCAAGCACGCCCGCCGCCTTGGCACTTCGCCGGAGCAGCAGCTCCCGCTTCAACGCTAGCCATCGGAGCGCCTCGCCGCCGCCCCCATGTCAAGTCGGAGCCCCGCCTCCCATTCTCCTCCTCTGCTCTCCCTCTCCCTCACCAGCTCCCTCTCTTTACAGGAGCCGCCGCGGCCATAGAACCTCGTCGTCGGCCCCTCCTCCCGCCGGATCCGGCGCCCCGCGTCACCCCAGGCCGGATCTAGCCATCTCCGGTCCCCTGTCGCACCTCCGGTCGCCCCCGACCTCGCCGGCTTGCCCCACCGCTGCCTCGAGCTTGCGGGTGGGCCCCACTGCCCACCATGCCACCTCCCCCGTCGCCGGACCGGAGAGAACCGCCGAAGCGGCCGGTTCATCCGAACCGGGACGGCCCAACCGACCCCCTACGTGAACCGCTCCAGACCGGCTTCCTCGAACCGCTTCAACCCAGCTCTGGCCCACGGGCCCTCTGGTGAGCGTCGGCCCGATAAATCTTGCCCATGCGTCATTTTACTATGTTGCGCTCGCTCGTCAGTTTTTTTCACCGTACCTGGAAAATCATATCATGTTGCATTATTGTTTTGGGTGTAACTTTGTGCATGTTGTTTCGTTTTGCGTGTATGATATGTCAAAATGTTCATCTCTTGATTCTCTGGATGATGGAGTAGTTGGAATTTTGGTCCTGTTCATCTTGATGCCTTAATCTTCGTTGCAAAACTGCTAAGTGATATAAACTGCTGAAATTTGTTCTATGTTAACATCATTTATGCATCTTGCGAGTGGTGTAACTTTGTACGAGTTGATCCTATGATGATTATCTTGAGATGAAAATGTTTTTCTCTTCATGATCTACACGTTGGTGTGCTTTTCATTCATGTTAGGGTGCATCGTGATATCTTAGTCTGTGTTGCAAAAGTGCGTGTTGATGTTAACTGCTGAAAACTGTTATAACTTGCCTATTTTTCATTTTTATATCTTTTCGTGTGATTTTCTTTTGAGGATTATGTCTACATGTTTTAGGAGTTTAATCATTCCATATTTACAGTAGTGCAATACATGGATTTTGTTAGTCCTTGTAGTGAGTGCATCATCCCTGTGAAGTGGGCTACTTGCTGTTAATGTTTTGTCAATGCTGAATCTGTAATATCATGATGTCGTGTTTGCTTGATGCTACCAACTAATACATGCATAATCTGGAGATGCTTAGTTGACATATTTTGATGTATATGTTATGCTCTATAATGCCATGCCTTTTTATTCCCTATATATGTCCTATAGCATATGTTTTCATTGCTATGAAGATGCCTATATGTTGTTCTAGTTTTCTGTTAACTTTATGATGCCTTGTTGTGACCTTGTTATTGATTGACCTATTCCTATTCTATAGGTTCTCCAATTACATGCTTTGAAGTATGGTATTAGTAATGTGTTCACATGCCATGTTTTCTAATTTTGGATGTCATATGCCTCTGTTTCATGCTTGCAAACATGCTATCATAATGTTGCTGTTTTACACTTGTTGAAACTGTTTCAACATTCAATCTTGTCATGTTAGTTCCCAATAATCCATGAGTCATATTTATATGATACCACGATGTTATTTTCTCTTTGTTATGTGTAATTTGACGCTATGCCATTGGTTGCTATGTTTACTTGTTGTAGCTTGTCTCTTTCTTGCTCTCAACTTGCCATCATATTAACTCTACTCATACATATGCTCATGTGTTATAAAGTTGCATTTTGCATTGATCATATTTGTTTAATCTTGATGCCTATGAACTTGAACCTTAAAGCTATTTTAAGTATGTTATCTATAAACGAATTGCATGTCAAGTTTGTTCTCATATGATTCCTGTAGCATGTGTTTTGATGTTCGCAAAGTGCCTACTTGCTGTTATGGGCAGATTGTTGTTATATCTTGTTTGGTGTGTATGTTTTGCACCGTGTGCTCCATTTTGAGCATGCCCTATATGAAACTTTCTTAGAATTGCATGTAGTTGCATCATGTCCTGTTGAATCCTTGTTTTTTGAGACTGTTTGCTTGATGCTTGAATGCATTATTCATCAATGCCATGTTTGACTTGTTTTGCTCATATCTTCTAGGCCGTAGCTCCGAACTAAATGAACTTTATATGTAACTTGACTAGAATTTTGTGTAGATCATCTTGATGCATCTTAACTTGCTGTTTAACAACTTGAACATAAGGCTTATTTGGATCTGGACCAATTTCGAAATTTGCATATGGGGGACTTACCGGTATTGTTATATGTTATTTCCGGCCTCATTTAAACTTGCTTTGATGTGTTCTTCTTGTTTGCATCATATCTTGACATGAGTGGCATCATATAGCCTTTGTCATGCATCATGCTTGGTTGTGCATCATTTCATGTCTATGTGTTGTGTGTTTACCATGTTGTTTGATTCTTTCCGGTTGGGCTTCTTTTCTATAGTTCCTGTTTCGTTGTGACCATGAGGATTCATTCGACTATGCTTGGTTCGTCTTCATCCGTTCGTCTTCTTCACGGACTCATTCTTCTTCCTAACGGGATTTCAGGCAAGATGAATGTTACCATGGATCTCACTACTATCATTGCTATACTAGTTGCTTCGTTCTATCGCTATGTTGTGCTACCTATCACTTGTTTTTCAAGCCTCCCAAATTGCCATGTTAGCCTCTAACCTTTTCACACTTCCTAGCAAACCATTGTTTCGCTATGTTACCACTTTTTCTCAGCCTCTCTTATAGCATTGTTAGTTGTAGGTGAAGTTGAAGATTGCTCCATGTTGGAACAGGATTATGTTGGGATATCACAATATCTCTTATTTTAAGTGATACATATATATACTT
This sequence comes from Triticum aestivum, assembly GCF_018294505.1. Classification (NCBI taxonomy): domain Eukaryota; kingdom Viridiplantae; phylum Streptophyta; class Magnoliopsida; order Poales; family Poaceae; genus Triticum; species Triticum aestivum. The sequence continues at coordinate 288,792,485 of NC_057801.1, forward strand.
GGTAAAGGGTGGAAGGCTCGGCCTTATGCCTGGTGTTTTTTTCCACTCTTGCCGCCCTAGTTTCCGTCATACCGGTGTTATGTTCCTTGATTTTGCGTTCCTTACGCGGCCGGGTTTATGGGAACCCCTTGACAGTTCACTTTCAATAAAACTCCCCGGTACAGTGCTCCTCCGAGTGTTGGTCCGAAACGAGTAGACCGCAGGGCCACCGCGGGGCAACTTGAGGTCTGGTTTTAGTCGTAGGATCTCTCACCCGGTGTGCCCTGAGAACGAGATACGTGTAGCTCCTATCGGGATTTGTCGGCACAGTCGAGCGCTCTTGTTGGTCTTGTTTTACCATTGCCGAAATGTCTTGTAACTAGGATTCCGAGACTGACCGGGTCTTCCCGGGAGAAGGAATATCCTGCGTTGGTCGTGAGAGATTATAATGGGCTAAGTTGGGACACCCCTGTAGGGTATAAACTTCCGAGAGTCGTGCCCGCTATTATGTGGTAGATGGGAATTTGTTAATATCCGGTTGTAGAGAACTAGACACTTGACTTAACTAAAATGCATCAACCGCGTTGTAGCCATGATGGTCTCTTCTCGGCGGAGTCCGGGAAGTGAACACGGCTTGGGTTATGTTTGGACGTAAGTAGTTTCAGGATCACTTATTGATCATTACTAGTTAGCGATCACTTGTGTAGCTTCTCATCTTATTCTTGTATTTGTAAGGTTGCCACCATATCATGCTTAGTCCCTGCTACAACCTCAGCACTTATCCATTCCATACCCATTAAGCTTTGCTCGTCTTGATACCCATGGTAATGGGATTGCTGAGTCCTCGTGGCTCACAGATTACTACAACAACAGTTGAAGGTACAGGTAATGCGATGATCATGACGCGAGAGCGATGTTTACTTGTTTTGGAGTTCTTCTTCTGCTTCTTCTTCGATCAGGGGATAGGTTCCAGGTCGGCACCCTAGGCTAGCAGGGTGGATGTCATTTGAGTTTGTGTTTGTGTTTCATCCGTAGTCGGATGTTGCTCTCATGTATGTTGTTGTTGTATTCATGAGGCATTGTAAGCCTTTTGTATGTATCCCCAACTATTATGTAATGGTATGATGTAATGATATCCACCTTGCAAAAGCGTCTCCAATATGTGCTTCTATCCTTGGTGGGACCTTTGAGTTCCTTCAGGATAGGGTTGCATATTGGGCCTGACAGATCCATTCTCACACGACCACCTCACCAGCTCTCTCAAGCTCAAGAACACCTCACCTCCTAAGGCCAGTTCATACACTTTACTAGTTCATCCTCATCCCTTCGAGGCAATCCACCAAAACGCCGGAGTAGAGTATTACACCGCAAGGTGGCCTGAACCAGGATAAACTGCTATGTCTCGTTGTCTCTTCGAGCTCGTCGCGCTAGGCTTAGGAGAATCGCGAGTAGGCACGCCTGGTAGGTTGAGATCTCTGCACGCACCCCATAGTTTAAACCTTTCAAGGGTTTGCGGATCCCGTAATCCGACATTTGGCGTGCCAGGTAGGGGTGCATCGGATCTCCTCTTCCGTCATTTGGTCCTCCGCCGCTCCACCGACGCCATGGCCGACTCCCCGAGGGCGCACGTCGAGCACTGGGTTGTCCGGGCCTCCTCGATAGTGCCTGCCGACGAGGAGGACCTCCACTACGCTCTACTCGAGGCGCGCACCCTGCCTAGGTCGACCGGCCGTGGGGGGCGCGTGGCGCAACCTTCTTCATTGTTGCTGCACCGCAACTGTGCCGCTGCACGATGTGCAAACTACGTCATAGCAACCGCACCGCACACACGCAAGGAATAGGCGAACATGCGAGCAATGGTCATCATAGCTCGAGAGCACTTAAGGTGCAGGCTGCTGGAAAGCGGCCGCGATGCCCTGCTAGAATGGGTCACAGAGCTGCTGGATGCGGCGCGCAGGGGAGCAGCACCATTCTGCACCCTGCCCACATGGCAGGCGGTGGTAGGGGCGTGTGCCCATCCCCGACACAACTGCGCGCCCCTTCCAGGGCCCCTGAAGAGCCTCTCGGCACCGAGCAGCCTCACGGAGCAGCCCGCACCCTATCGAACGTGCCACCTCAGCATGGGGCTGCTTCGGACGACATCACTAGGGGCCGCGCTGGGGCACCAGCCCTCGGTCGACAGGACCAGAGGACGACTGAAGAAGGCGGGAACGTGAGGCAGCCGAGCGATGGTTCTGGCGCGGCTAGCCCGAAAGCCTACGTCCCCGTCGCTATGGACCCGAGGCATGCGCCGGGAGAGGGCCCCAGCCGATCTCCCACGCCAGGCTGGGCGCTGGATATACACGAAGCAGAGATCTCTTTCAAGCCGCCGCCGAGCCCCGCCAACATCTCCAAATGGCGACAACCTCTGGGAGTGTGAAGGGCATTGGGAATAGCGCGGGGGAAGCCCAGCGGCAGGGCCTTCCTCGCGTTGCGCGGAGCATGGCCCTGCCTAGAGGTAGGTTACCCGCCGGGGAAGGCGCCGGCGAGCCCTTCCCCCCGGCGGGGGGCCTACGGTCGCCGAGGACACCGCTAGCATCCCCCTTGCCCCTTGGTATTGTCCTGGTTTCAAGTATCCCCAACGGTGGTCGGGGGCGGTGCAGGGCGGGGTCCTTGTCGGGCGACATGAAGCAAGGCTCCAGCCTATGAAGCTCTCCGCTTGTGACACTCTCACGTAATAATGAGTGGTCGGAGTCTCCTGAGTGCCGCCCTGGGGCCTCACGGGGGCTCCCACCCACGTCCTAGTGGAAGCACCATGCTCCGTGCTGGCCATCGACACTGCCCCAAACGACTATGCCCAGCCAGTGGAAGCACTTAGCTTCGTGCTGATGAGAAGACTTGAAGACTAGCTAGGCGCCAGACGCGGCCATTTGCTTTTGCCTCCTTTTTGTACTTGTTCGTCGGCTTTTTGAAGCAGTTTGGTTCTTGTGCATTTATAAAAATGGGGGGAGTTTTCTCGTCTTGCCTCGCTCTCTTGCCTTCTATTCTTGCGTTTTTCTGAAGCTCATGATTGTCGCCCTGCCCTCGGGCACCTCGCGAGCAGGGGCTGGGTATGGTGTGCATGCTGGGGTTGATCGCTTTCTCCCCGAGGGGCTCAAGGGTGCGGCCGCCACGTGTTCCCACCTCGCCACGATTTGGCAGTTGGTTCCTCTGAAGCCCTCTAGGACAGGCCAGCAGGCCCCGCGGGAGGCTCAGAACCTTGCGAGCCCGCAGAAGGCTCACCTCAAGAGAAGAAGCGCCGCTACGACACCAGGGCTCACCCGAGACCCGCAGAACCAAATATAAGTCATAACAACTACCCTGCTTGGGAGCCCGCAGTCCTGCTGGGTCGCGCTCCGGGCGTGCTACCTCTTGAGCATGCGTTGGTTTTCCCTTGAAGAGGGAAAGGGTGATTCAGCAAAGTAGCGTAAGTATTTCCCTCAGTTTTTGAGAACCAAGGTATCAATCCAGTAGGAGGCTAAACACAAATCCCTCGTACCTGCACAAACAAATAAGAACCTTGCAACCAACGCGATAAAGGGGTTGTCAATCCCTTCACGACCACTTGCAAAAGTGAGATCTGATAGAGATAATAAGATAAATATTTTTGGTATTTTTATGATATAGATTGGAAAGTAAAGATTGCAAAATAAAATAGATCGGAAACTTATATGATGGAAGATAGACCCGGGGGCCATAGGTTTCACTAGTGGCTTCTCTCAAGATAGCATAAGTATTATGGTGGGTGAACAAATTACTGTCGAGCAATTGATAGAAAAGTGCATAGTTATGAGAATATCTAGGCATGATCATGTATATAGGCATCACGTCCACGAAAAGTAGATCGAAACGATTCTGCATCTACTACTATTAGTCCACACATCGACCGCTATCCAGCATGCATCTAGAGTATTAAGTTCATAAGATCAGAGTAACGCATTAGGCAAGATGACATGATGTAGAGGGATAAACTCAAGCAATATGATATAAACCCCATCTTTTTATCCTCGATGGCAACAATACAATACGTGCCTTGCTGCCCCTGCTGTCACTGGGAAAGGACACCGCAAGATTGAACCCAAAGCTGAGCACTTCTCCCATTGCAAGAAAGATCAATCTGGTAGGCCAAACCAAACTGATAATAGACCTTCTCCCAGGAAGACCCGATCAGACTCGGAATCCCGATAGGAGCTGCCGCGCGATGCAAGACATTTCGACAATGGTAAAACAAGACCAGCAAAGCCGCCCGATGCGCCGACAATCCCGATAGGAGCTGCACATATCTTGTTCTCAGGGCAACACCGGATAAGTCAAGCTACGAGTAAAACTAGCCCTCGAGTTGCCCCGAGGTGGCCCCGCAGGTTGCTCGGTTCGGACCAACACTTAGACAAGCACTGGCCCGGGGGGGCTAAAATAAAGATGACCCTTGGGTTGGCCGACCCAAGGGAAAGGGTAGGTGGTGGTGAGGCAAATGGTAAAACCAAGGTTGGGCCTTGCTGGAGGAGTTTTATTCAAAGCGAACTGTCAAGGGGGTCCCATAAATCACCCGACCGCATAAGGAACGCAAAATCCGGGAACATAACACCGGTATGACGAAAACTAGGGCGGCAAGAGTGGAACAAAACACTAGGCAAAAGGCCGAGCCTTCCACCCTTTACCAAGTATATAGATGCATTAATAATATAAGAGATATTGTGATATCCCAACCAAAATCCTGTCCACCATGGAGAAATCTTCAACTTCACCTGCAACTAGCAACGCTATAAGAGGGCTGAGCAAAGCGGTAACATAGCCAAACAACGGTTTGCATAGGAAAGGTGTCAAAGGTTAGAGGTTCATGGCAATTTGGGATGGCTTGATAAACAGGTAATAGGTAGCGCATCATAGTGATAGAACGAAGCAACTAGCATAGCAATGATAGTAGTGAGATCCAGGGTAGAGGTCATCTTGCCTGAAATCCCGCAAGGAAGAAGAACGAGTCCATGAATAAGACGAACGGATGAAGCCGAACCAAGCATAGACGAACGAATCCTCACGATCGCAACGAAACAGGAACTAACAAGAAGAAGCACACAACATAGGTAAACACACCACACATGAACATGACATGATGCACGAACAAGCATGATGCATGACCAAGCTACATGAAGCTACTCATGGCAAGAGATGATGCAAACAAGAGCAACACATCAAGGCAAGTTTAAATGAGGCCGTTAACAACATATAACAATTACGGTAAGTCCTCATATGCATATTTCGAAGTTGGTCCAGATCTGAATAAACCTTATGTTCAAGTTGTTAAACAACAAGTTAAGATGCACCAAGATGATCTACACGAGATTCTAGTCAAGTTACATATAAAGTTCATTTAGTTCGGAGCTACGGCCTAGAAGATATGAGCAAAACAAGTTAAACATGGCATTGATGCGAAATGCATACAAACATCAAGCAAACACCTAAAAACAAGGATGCAACATGATAAAATGAAACTACATGCAAAAACAAGCAAGTTTCATGTAGAGCACACTCAAAACGGAGCAACGGTTCAAACACATGCACTCCATACAAGTTTAAAGGACAAGCTGTCCAAAACAGCAACTAGGCATATTGCAAGCATGAAAACAACATATTACAGCACCCCAACATGATAACAAAAGGCATGGACATGATGTACAGGTAAAGCACAACAAAACATGAGCACTGAGCTATCTCTAGAAATCACTAGAACATGCTCAAACACACATGGTAAGATTGCAAGTTATTACAATTTCAGACTTTGCAGAAAATAACATCACGATGCAATGTTCAGAGCTATCAAACAACATGTTATAGGAACTTATCATGGCAAACAAAGGCATGGCATGAATCTACTAATTGCATAGATCAAAAGTCCCTTACTGACCATAAGCTAAAAAGGATCAGAAAATATGATGGCGCCCACGTAAACATAGCAAGTTATTATACAGATTCATACATGGCAGGAACATAATTATGAAGGCATGTAGATGAGCTTGTGCAACTCACTACAGAGCATACATGGCATAGCAAGGCACCCAACAGTAAGAAGGCATGTTTGTGAAGCTAAGCATGGCAATAGCAAGGTCATAGGATGCATGGAACACTAGGAACAATCATGGAAACAACTGAACATAATGTTAACAGGCTGACAGCAACATTTTCAAGAAACTTTAGAGCAAGATTACAACAAGCTACAGCAACCTATAAATGCAACCAGGGGAATGGATGGATAGAGGATGACATGTAGATCAAAACATGTTTATAGAGAATCTCTAGATTATGCATAGAATGATTAGTAGCAACATGTTTATATAGCATCACGAAATACAAGATTCAGCCTAGCAAAACAGCAACATCATGAACCCTACTTAACAAGCTTGAATCACTCACCACAAGTCATTGCATGACAAGATAAGCATAACAATATCAATAAGACATGTTTGTGTAACAAACCAAGTCAAGAACAAGTCTATAGCATGCAAGGATCAACTATAGCAACCTTGGCCAAATTGAATAACATGTAAACAATCTGCCAGGAAACATTTTGAAGCAAAAGTAGAGCACGAAAATGACATGCTAGACTACTCCATAATTGCAACTAAGGGAATGAATGTATAGATAATAACCTATTATTCAAAACACCCTTACTGAAGTATCTCAAAATATGCATGGATCTCTCTGTAGCAACAAGTTTACATGGCATCAAAATAACAGCAGAACAGGGACTGAAACAGCAACATCATGATGCCTAGTTTACATGCTTGTGCTAGTCACCACATTGATCACAAAAATACATGGCATACACCCCTGTAAAGATGGCATGGCATAGTTCAAATCACACGTAGACATCAACCTCATAGGATGCACATATCAATCATGGCAAAAATGACAAAAGAGCTCGTTCTGTTAACAGACAGCAAAAAAGCATCACGAAGCACTCTTACAACGATGATTCAGGCATCTAGATGACCTCAAATGAATATGATGCAATGGAATGAAATGATGTACTCGTCGAGACGAACAATTTGACATATTACACGCACGAAACGGAGCTACGGATGCAGAGATACAATAGGTCAAACATGGCATGAAAATTATACAGAAACGGAGACAGTGGAATTTGGACCTCGGGGAAAAAGTCAACCGCGGCGGATCTCGCCGGAGTTGGAGCCGAGGGAGTCTCCGGCGAGGGCGGGGAAGCACCGAGGAGGTGGCCCCGGACCGGATCCGGCCGGATCTGGCCGGCGACGGGCGCGGGCGCGGGCTGGAGGCG